>NW_024712731.1:0-8548 GCF_018991925.1 Homarus americanus
AGGTGTACTTGTTGACAGCCTTGGTGCCCTCAGACACGGCATGCTTGGCCAGTTCACCGGGCAGCAAGAGTCGGACAGCTGTCTGGATTTCCCGACTTGTAATGGTGGAGCGTTTGTTGTAGTGCGCCAGGCGGGAAGCCTCGGCAGCGATGCGCTCGAAGATGTCGTTCACGAAAGAGTTCATGATGGACATAGCTTTGGAGGAGACTCCTGTGTCGGGGTGCACTTGCTTCAGTACCTTGTAGATGTAGATGCTGTAGCTTTCCTTCCTCCTGCGCTTCTTCTTCTTGTCACCCTTGGCAATGGCCTTCTGGGCCTTTCCAGCCTTCTTGGCAGCCTTTCCGGAAGTTTTGGGAGGCATGGCAGCACAGTTACTCGTGGCGCGGAGCGAGAGAATTGAAAACTGGCCCGACTAACTTTTCCTTATATACCGAGCGGGCCGCTCAGGATCAGACTGGCTGCAGCTACGGCTCTCTTACATTGGTTGGGTCCGCGAGACGGCCACCTGGCCTGATCCTGAGCTTGGTATAAAAGACCAAGGTGGCGGGCGGAAATTTAACTCCTATCACGAAAAGCAGCAGCAGCAACATGTCAGGACGCGGCAAGGGAGGCAAAGTGAAGGGCAAGTCAAGGTCCCGTTCTAGCAGGGCCGGACTCCAGTTCCCCGTGGGTAGAATCCACCGTCTCTTGCGTAAGGGCAACTATGCTGAGCGCGTTGGTGCAGGTGCCCCTGTGTACCTTGCAGCCGTCATGGAGTACCTGGCAGCAGAAGTGCTCGAGCTGGCCGGTAACGCCGCCCGCGACAACAAGAAGACCCGCATTATCCCACGTCATCTTCAGCTTGCCATTCGCAATGACGAGGAGCTGAACAAGCTCCTGTCTGGAGTCACCATTGCCCAAGGGGGTGTCCTTCCTAACATCCAAGCTGTGCTCCTCCACAAGAAGACAGAGAAGAAATAAGAACCCAAGGTTCGTTCACACAAGACAACCTAACCAAACAGGCTCCTTTCGGAGCCACAGGATATCACTTAAAGAGAGAAATATACGACATCAACGTTTTGCAGGATAACACTCTATTTTACGTGTAATTAGCATAGTAATGTGGAAATTGAGTGAAAATGTTTTAGAATGGTGTAGATGTGAAGGGGTACTGCGGGGGCCTGGGGTGGGGGACTTAAACGGGACTTAGAAGGGCGCAAGAAGCAGCAGCAGCAGCAGCAGCAGCCAGGGAGGCGACCTTATTTTCAGTCAGGTTCATACACAAAGAAATACATCAGATTCATTGACAGTACAGTACACATTTACCAGTGTGGGCTAGCCAATTTGGGATAAAGAGCAAGAATGTAATGTCCTCAATGAAGTAATGACATAGTTCAAGATACAATAAGTGAGGTGGCCTGAAGTCTTTGACAGTGTCACATTCAATAATATAGTGCTTTAAAGGTGTATCACAAAGTTTACATGCTGAGTGTTCCGGTATGGGTACAGCGTTACTAACTTGCCAGATGTGTCTGTATCCTAACCTAATTGTGGCCACGACTACATCACACAGGCAGGCAGGAGCAAGTTGTTTGGACACTATTCCTAGCCCCCTTGGTCACTGTTCACCTACTGTAGCAGTAAGTAGGTACCTGTTGTAAATCGAAAGGTTGCGAATTCGTATTCAGGGAAAGTTGTTGGAGCTTCTAAACTTGAACTGACACAATCCGAGGAGTGGTGACCCGAGGATCACAGACACTATCTCTCCCACTACAAATCCCTTCCTAACCTCCTGCTCCTTCCTCTGTCCTCCAAAAATTGAACCATGCTATCGCAAAGGTAATAATACAGGTAGAGACAACAACATATTTTCCTATTGTCTTATTATATATTAATAACAGAAACGCTGCCGCCATCCCGGAGGCTTTACATTGTCTCACTGTTCATTCCCTCCACAATTCTTCCTCGTACTTCTTCTTCTTCTTCTTCTTCTTCTTCTTCTTCTTCTTCTTCCATGAATACTTTATTAACGGTGTATGTAAGTTTCACCATGTTTTGCACGACAGCGGTAGAGCAAAGTATATTTTGTTAGCAATAAACCAAAAGCATATTTTATGGCCTAATCATCACTACATAGAACACCACCCATAAAGCATGATACTAGTAGACCACAAAAACTGCTATAAACACCCAAAGCATATTTTATTGCCTAATCATCACTACATAGAACACCACTCATAAAGCATGATACTATTAGACCACAAACTGCTATAAACCCCAATAATAAACTATACTAGTGACTATAATTGTGTTACCCAATATTATACGAAATAATACTATAAAACATAATAATAAACACACTAATAGTGTATAATAGTGACTATAATTGTGTTACCCAATATTATACGAAATAATACTATAAAACATAATAATAAACACACTAATAGTGTATATTAGTTGAATGCACAATCTGATGAGAAGTCAAAAAAAAAAAAAACAACATAACAATAACCTAGAAAGAGTGTAGAGTATTTTTGTGCAAACTATTATACTAGTAGATGGTCTAAGATAACTGTATGTGAAGGAAAAGGTGTGCTCTCCACTCAAACTTTCTTTTTATGAAATCTCCTACTCCCCAGCTGAGCGGTACGCCCAATGGGAAACAAAACGTGGCACATAACACGCCGCCCGCCAGCTCTGGCTCGGTGAATAGGAATCAGTAATCGGGCGGAGTATAAACAACACCACCGCCAATGTGCTCCTCCCATCTCTGAGGAAATCTGGCGGGCAACTTAGTATTATATTAGCATGTAATAATAATAACAATAATAATAATAATAATACTACTACTACTACTACTACTAATAATAATAATAATAATATTAATAATAATAACATGCAATTTCATTTTATAACACATACTAACAAAATAGTGTATAGCCTACTATACTTAACTATAATAGGTTAGGTTGCGTAGGAGGATCTAAAAAGTACAGTAGTATACACACACACACACACACACACACACACACACACACACACACACATACACACACACACACACACACACACACACACACACACACACACACACACACACACACACACACACACACACACACACACACACACACACACATACATATAGACAACAAACTAAATTAGAAACCACACGTCAGTGAAGTTATCAAATCCTCCAGTTTCCGTCTCCACCTCCTCCGCCGACTCAAGTCCCTCGGTGGTCCTGCACACGAGCTCCTCAGTGTTTACACAACATTCATACTTCCCAAGCTCACCTATGCCTCCTCCACCTGGTCTTCCTCCCTAAATGCCACACAACGTAAACACCTCGAAAAAGTGCAAAAGAGGCCATGCAAGATTATTCTCTACCCTTCCTACTCCACATATCAAGAAGCGCTCAACACACTGACCCTTTAGACTCTCACTGACCATTACCACGACCTCATCTGCAAATTTGGTAAGAAGCTTCTACACCATCCCCGACACCGGCTCCTACTACCACCTGAGATCCCTAGTCCGAGAATTGCTCTTCGACACCACAACCGCATCCAGCCCAGCCCATACGTGCACGAACTGATCGCTATAAGAACAGCCCAGTCCCAACCATTGTAAAAATTATCGATAACTTGTAATAAATCAGTGTACTCCCTCCCAGTAAACACTACTCCTTGCACTGTCACTATGTTGAAATGAACTGTAGTTTGAGCTTTTCCCCAGCTAGTTATTATATGTCTTATTTGTGTCACTCATGTTACTTGTATATTATTTGTAATTCGTAACCCATTCCCCAAATATGTAACTGTATATTTTCAGCCTTCTGGCTGCCAAGCTCTTTCAATAAACCGTTAAATATTATTATTATTATTATTATTTATATGTTGGCCCATACCAACTCACTCCCCTGAACCCTCCTCCCCACCGGACTATCAACAAGTTCTTGCCATAAGGTACTATCTCATTTGGCAAAGGAATGGAACCAGTGATGAATAGTGGTGAACAGTGCTTAACTCAGTGAAAAACAACTCAGCAGTTGAGTCTTACCCAAGCTAGCTAACCAGCTTCACACAGTGAGGTCCCAGGTACCCAGTTATACTTCCCCTGAGACTCCACGATAGAGAGGCCTGGGACCACACCTCACCCACTTGAATGAGTGAGTCATGTCGACCACGTGGTGTCCCCAAGATGCTACGACACCACGTAGTGAATGTTTTGCTACAGCATCATCATGTGAAGTTCCTCATAACACCATCTGTGAGGTAACTGCTACATCATCAGGCCCCTCATAACGCCATCTGTGAGGGAGTTACTACACTACGTGTCTGGTGTTTAACATCTCACCTTACATGATCTACGCGTGCAAACATTAATCTGTATGTTCACTGTGTGCTCCTTCACCTTTCTCTAAGGAGGGCTTTTGTTAAACCACCAATGTATGATGTACTAAGTCATTTGTGTCCAATGTATACTTTCGAAAAGCCCTTGTTTGGGGAAGGTAGGAGAGAGTAGTCGTCATTATTGTCCAAGCCACATTATTTATTTCTATATATAAGTAATGTAGGCTGGTTTTTAAATACCTCAATCCCCTAACGGTGCCGTTTGTATATTAAGAAATACCGAAGCCATACAGTACAACACCAGCGAATATGAAGTATCACTGTAACCGGCAACTGTTACTCACTCATACCTACATACATATATAGAGTCTTTACAGAATGATAGCAGACACGAGAAAGACGAACAACAAGAGGAGAAGAGTTAGAAGAAAATCAACTTCAAGCTAAGAAGAAGAATACCAAGACATTTCCTCCAAACAAGAAAACAACACACACAATCAAGCCGACCAAACACTGAGAAACCATGGCGGAACCCAACATGCACCGGACGCTTGACCTGACTCTATCCTGCCGCATCCAGGCGAGTTGCTGCTTAAAGTCCCTCACGCAAGCGCTGTTTAGCCACTGCACCTATTCTATCCTCCTACAATTCACTTCAATCCCCCCTGCCACTAGCATGTTATGTATGTATGTATGTATGTATGTATGAATGAATGATAACTGCAACTTTGCGTATTAAAACTCATTACTCTTACCGAAGTAATATAGTGCGTGGTTATGTTATGTCATGTTAGGATAGATTATAAACTACATTGGGTTACATTTCGTGAGGTTCGGTGATGCTACAGGAAGTTAGGTGAGGTACCTGGAGGTTAGGTGAATGTTGACTGACTGACTGACTGACAATTATTAGGAAGTGGTTCCAACACGTTCACACACAACCTATACTCATACCACAAGTCCAGAATTAGAGAGGATCATGTTATTGGATATATTTTCAACGATTTACTCAGTGTCTAACCAACTCTTTAGCGATTTAAATGTGGACCTAAAATTAAGTCCGTATATTTGTTTGTCGTGGTGGTGGTGGTGGTGTGCGCCCGTCCATCAGGTTGATTAACCACCAAAACCATAAAGGGTGCGGCCCTGCCGTTTCAGGGCATACACCACATCCATGGCGGTGACGGTCTTCCTTTTTGCGTGCTCGGTGTAGGTGACGGCGTCACGGATGACGTTCTCCAGAAACACCTTGAGGACGCCGCGGGTCTCCTCGTAGATGAGGCCGGATATACGTTTAACACCTCCACGCCGAGCTAGACGCCGAATGGCGGGCTTGGTGATACCCTGGATGTTGTCACGAAGCACCTTACGATGACGCTTGGCGCCACCCTTTCCAAGTCCCTTGCCTCCTTTGCCTCGTCCAGTCATGTTGTTGTGGTTGCTACTACAGGTGGTCCTGGTGTGGCTTCGCCCGAATCGAATCGAAAAATGCTAGTGACAGGGGGGAAGGAGGTTCAGGAGAAGAATAAAGGGAGGATTGAAGTGAATTTTAGGAGGAGAGAACAGATGCAGTGGCTAAACACCGCTTGCGTGAGGGATTATAAGATGGGGGCAGCAGCAACAACCCGGCTGGACGCGGCAGGGAGGCGACAAGACAAGGCCAGGCTAGCGTCAGGTCAAGCGTCAGGTCAAGCGTCAGGTCAAGCGTCAGGTCAGGCGTCAGGTGCGTGTTGGGTTGGGCAATGGATGTTCAGTGCTTGGTCGGCTTGATTGTGTTTTGGTTTCTTGTGTGGAGGGGATGTCTTGGTCTTCTTAGCTTGATGTCGATTTTCTTCTCTCTCTCCTTCTCTTCTTGCTCTCTTGATTTGTCCATTCGTTTGTGTTTGGGTCTTCTTGTTCGTCTTCCTCGTATTTTAAGTCCTCATAGGTGTGGAAGAATTCAGAGAGGGAGAGGTTGACCACGTGGGCTTCAGCACCACTGGCCGCGTGGGCTTCAGCACCACGGGCCACGTGGTGTTCTTGGTTCTGTGTGGTGGGCTGCTTCTGTTGAGTTTTCTTTTCTTGGTTTTTCTTTACTGCTGGTTTTTTCTTTTCTTGGGAGCGTACAGCAAGGAGGGCCTCTTTGTAGCTCAGTTTTTTCTCAAGACGAGCCTTGGCTACCCTGCATTCCTCCTTCCATCTGGGGCAGGTCCGGTCGGCGGGGGAGTGTGGGCCACCACAGGCAACGCATTTTTTCTCTGTGTTGGGGCAGGCCGTGTAGCGGTGTCCAGGGCTGCCACACATGGAGCAGGTGTCTTCCTGCGCCTCACACTTGTTTACAGTGTGTCCATAGTGCTGGCATTTGTAACACCGTTTCGGTCTGCAGTAGGGCTTGACTGGCATAGTTACCCACGCCAGTTGAGCTTCCATGGGTAGGGTGGAGTGGTGTCCGATGAGGGCAGTGGTGTCGGACAGCTTCTTCACAGCTTGGAGCTGCTGCTCCTTGAGGAGCTCACTCAGCTCTGCTTTGTCCATGTGGGCAATTTCGGCGTGGGAGATTACACCCAGCTTCAAGTTGTCCCACATGAAGGCAAACATTTTAAAAGGAATGCCGTTGATGTCTGGGATCTCCGCGAGTTGAGCGGGCATGCCCATCTCGGCGAAGGTGATCTTGATGTCACCATGGAGCTTTAGGCGTTCTACCTTGGTGACCCCCACGATCCCATTAGCTTCGAAAAACTTCTGGAGAACTAGGAGGTTGAGTTTCTTGGGGCAGGTCGGCGTGTCCGGACGTATCCGCGCCACGTTAACAAACTCGTATCCGTTCATGGTGAGGGAGAGAGAGTGTGTGTGGCTTCGCCCACGGTTTGGTGGGAGTAGGTGGCGTGCTGTGGACGCAGCGGTAGTATCGTTCATCCAAGGCCGTCCCTCCCTCTTGGAGGTGGGGCGTAGCTTGCGGATGACGCATGCGGCACTCGTGGCCAATGAGGTGGCCACTGAGGTGGAGAATGTCTGTATATAAGCCCGCCCGCCTGCCGGGCCGCCCGTATTAACTATTTCGTCGTCGAGATGGCCCGTACTAAACAGACTGCCCGCAAGTCCACTGGAGGCAAGGCTCCACGGAAGCAGCTTGCCACCAAGGCAGCTCGCAAGTCCGCCCCAGCCACCGGTGGTGTCAAGAAGCCCCATCGTTACAGGCCCGGAACCGTCGCCCTTCGTGAGATCCGTCGTTACCGGAAGAGCACAGAGCTACTCATCAGGAAGCTGCCCTTCCAGCGCCTGGTGCGTGAGATCGCCCAGGATTTCAAGACTGACCTGCGCTTCCAGTCGTCTGCCGTCATGGCTCTGCAGGAAGCCTCTGAGGCTTACCTGGTGGGTCTTTTCGAGGACACCAACCTGTGTGCCATTCACGCCAAGCGCGTTACCATCATGCCCAAGGACATCCAGCTGGCCCGGCGCATCCGCGGAGAGCGTGCTTAAGTCCTCTTCCTTGGGGACAAACAAAAAGCACAACAAAACCTACCAGACATCTATAACTCGGCCCTTCTCAGGGCCATAGAACTGTTCTGAAGATAATTTTCTTGACAATCGAAATGGTTGGTGGTAGGAGAGCGTTAATTTCGGTTACCCAAATCGCCTAACGGTAAGTTGGTAACATTCGTGCAGGCACGATTGTATAGTAGGTCATCAATTCGGGAGGTGGGTGGGTGCAACAAACAAGAGCTAGTAACAAATAAATATATAAAGAAGAAGTAAGTAAATAAATAAATAAAATAAAAGAACATACAATAAAAAAAAAAAAAAAAATTGTTTACATGAAATAGGCGTGCTGCAAACAAGAAATGAAGCCCAAACACACTCCATGTATGTCACTTTGCAGTGGGTGTACAACTACTCCACGCAGAATTTATTTATTTATTTATTATGTTTCGATTTAGTCCGGTTTCTACGCCAATAGAGAATGCAGATTATTATAATTTTTTTTTTATTTATTTCCCTCTCAATATATCACTGTCGGTAACTGTCTCTTTAACATGTAACTGTGGCTCCGATGGAGCCGATTAAGTTGTAGTAGTGGGATGGCGTGTTTGTTGTGCACAAGTAACCTCTTGCTTGGAAGAGGTGTACTTGGTGACAGCCTTGGTGCCCTCAGACACGGCATGCTTGGCCAGTTCACCGGGCAGCAAGAGTCGGACAGCTGTCTGGATTTCCCGACTTGTAATGGTGGAGCGTTT
>NW_024712732.1:0-9789 GCF_018991925.1 Homarus americanus
CAATCAATCTCCACAACCAGGACCTTCTTCCTCATCAGAATAAAGTGAGTATCCTTTTTGAGTAAATTAACATTTTACCTTCCGGTAAATGTTCCTAATTTTTGAAATACTTTTAACGGTTTATAACATAATCTGGACCTAAGTCAGCGGAGCCTTGTATGCAAAATCACCTCCCTCTCCACCTCCTGCTCTGATATTCATGCTGAGCGTTGCATTCTGACTTGAACAAAAAGCCATTTATTTCTAAAAACCAGTTTTTGTGATATAGCTCAGAATGCGACGCCGATAACCCACCCATCTCCACCCCTCGAGAATTTACTTTTGTTTACTGCTTGCTCTAAGGCAAGAGATGAAGGTGGCAGTGCGTGCGATGGGGGGGTGAAGGAGGGGGTTTTGAGAATTGCAATTAAATGCCAGGTAGCGATGTGTCCTCCTAATTTTACTTATTAAGTAATTATAAGATGTTTTAATTGCCTGTATGTTGGCCTGGTGAGTTAGCTAGGATTTAACATACCTAGGTAACATGCTGAGCGTCTCATTCTGACTTGAACAAAATTATATTTTCTTCTTTTTTTCATGTGATAATTATGTACAAATACTGTACAGAAAGTGTGGAATATGTAAGTGAAGAAATGCTTGGAGGTGTGGAAACTGTTGTCAATGTACTGTATGAGGGAGCATCATCTAAGATGAGTCACAACACCTGGTGGTGGTTAACACACAAACATTTTGTACCTCTTGGTGCTGACATGTTTTATCTCCAATGGCCTAAAGTCACTTTTTTTTTTTAAACATTTGAAGCCAGCCTATGGTTAAGTCACATTGTTGAAGAATTTTTAGTTCCTCGTTTGTTATCCTTTGCCCAATTTTTTTAGATTGTTTTTATGCTGAGCCAGGAGGCTACTTGCAGCATCACCATTGTGTAAGTAGGTAATGTAGGGGCTGATCCAGGGGGTTCTTGGGGTCCAGACCCTCTTTTTATCAGAAAATTTCAATACTTTTTCTTTAATGCAGTATTGTACTCATGTATTTTTGTATAGTAAAAAGTAATTACTATTGACTTCCAAATATCTCCCAATATCAAGTGTACTTGGCTTCAAAATGGCCTCAAAATGCCCATGATATTGGTCAGATTTCCAAAAAATATTCTGGAGGCTTACAACACCCTTCCTCCCCCCAAAAAGAACACCCCAGCTGGGTGGGCTCGCTGTGCTCACCATGTTTCCCCACCCACAACTTCTTGCCCACTTTTTGATATTCCTGGATCCGCCCCTGTAATGTGACCATCTGTGTACAAGGTAATGTATGCTCTAGACAACTTTTGCAGGTTTTTCCAGGTATATCTCGCAGTTCATTTATTTCAACCCTTTGGTCATACAGTAAAACTAAATTCTGTGCCTTGTCATTCGTTTGCAAGTCATTTCTGTTTTTACCGCAGGATAACAATAGCTGAGGTTATCAAGCATGACTCAGGGTTCCCCGGAGTATTTGGAGCCATGGATGCAGCTCTTGTTCAAATGCAGACACCACTCAGTAATGAAGAACAGGATTACTGCTATAACAATACTCCCTCTGGATCCAAGTGTGCTTTTGTCTTACAGTTCATAGTGGACCACAGACTACATTTTCGAGATATTCATTTGGACGCTCCAACAACTGGCACACGTATTCAAGTGTTTCAGGTAATCTTTGTCTAATCATTCTACTGTATTGAGCACAAAAATACAGGTGCTCCTCTACTTACGAACGAGTTACGTTCCTGAGGCTTGTTTGTAAGTCCAATTTTACTCCTAAAGATACCAAACATATTGTAAAAAATTAAAATATTATGGATAATTAGTACAGGTATATCCTTTAATACAGCCTTAAAACCTGGCTCATTCTTCTCTTAGTTAATGTTTGTTCTATCTGGATATTTCTTCAAAATAATCCAGTCTCATCCACTCGAAACACCTGTTCTGGCAGGTAACCCCCTCCTCAGTGATAATGTTTGTTTCTCTGAAAGTTTGTAAGGTGAACGTTTTTAAGTAGAGGAGCACCTGTATATACAGTACTGTATGTGTTTCAGCCAAAGATGCACCGACCCCACCCTGGGTCACGTGCCCGCACTTTTACCTGGCAATACTTGGTAAAGTAAGGCTGTATGTAAAGGTGATTGTGATTGGTGGATCTGTTTTCGGCTGTATCATTGCCAGGATAAATATTAAACAAACCAAAGGTAGAATTTTTATACTAATAAACTAGTCATTGTGATTTAAGGTCATGAGAAGTTAACAAATGTTCGTATATTTGCTTAAATAATGAAGAAAATTATATTAATGAATTAGCAACTCAACTACAACCATAGCTGCAACAAGATTCTCACATCAAATTTTTTTCATCATTTAAACAAATATACGAACATTTGGAAACTTCTCATGACCTTAAATCACAATGAATAAAAATGTTGCCTTTGGTTTGTTTAACCCTTAAGCCCCGGGTTAGGGTGCTGCTGGCAGTAACAACCCCCCTCCCCGGGGGCGGGGATAAATCGAGAAAAATCAACTCTTCCAAAAATAATAATAATAAAAAAAAATGGCGGGAATAGGCGGACGTTCTGGAACGTGACCCGGGGCCTAAGGGTTAATATTTATCCTGAGTGATGGCCAAGGCAAACAGGATCTCAAAACGCCCATTATCAATCATATGGATTATGTGTTTGCCTAACGTTCACCTTATGGGCAACTTGAGTTAGTTATAGTAACAAGAAAATTAAGGAATGACTGTCTTACCAACCTTTACTTTTTTTCCACTACCCAGTTACAAGAAGTATTTTAATACTCTGTACAAATATTATTTATTATACAGTGGTCCCTCACTTAACGAACGCCTCGGCTAACGAAATTTCGGTTAACAAATTACCTTCCATAAGAATCTTCAATTCGGTTAACGAAAAAAAATTTGAATAACAAAATCTTTACGAAAATCACGTTTTGTTTTGAACATCAGCTGATAAGCTGAGGAGGTACTCAGCCTATTCAGTAATCTCTTCTATGTTTACATTTGTTTCCAATGGAGTAAATATCAAGAAAATTTTGCTCTTTAATATTTGTGCATTTTTTTATACAGTACAGTGATCCCTCGGTTAACGAGCGCCTCGGATAACGAAGTTTCGGTTAACGAATTACCTTCCATAAGATTCTTCACTTCAGTTAACGAGCAATCCCTCGATTAACGAATTCCTTACGAGCGCCCCTCAATATGTTTTCGCTTCCTCACTAGCTGTCGAATTAGGCCGCCAATGCAGTATTCAGTTCTAGGGCTTAAATTTCTTACCATTTTAGTAAATATCAAGAAGGTTGTACTATTCAATTATTTTAAAAGTTTTATATTAAATTTTTTAGTCATTTTAACAATTCTTGAACATAATTGAAGTACAGGAAACTAGTTTTATGCGTGCCAAACAGCCACGCTTGGCGTCAGTTTGTTTACAGGTTCAGAGGAAGGAACATATTGTTTGAGACTCTTCAAAATAAATGCTTTTTTTCTGTGTTTCCAGTCAAATTATTGGTCATTTTGAAATATATTTTACATATTGATAATATATAATGCAGTGCAGTGTTGATTTAAAGAAAATAATCTTGAATTACACCAAGTGAACTAAAATTTTATGGGTGAAATGGCGCATGGGGTGACTTCTTTTCCACCCCAATGCCTTCTCTTCTCCCTTCTCCTCCATCCCCATTCTAATTCCCATCATCATCATCATCAACCAGGAGCCTTCTACATGCACACCTCAAAGTAAGTGTACTTTACTGCATTTATTTTTCGTTTGTATGTAATTTTCGGTGAGCTGGAACCAATTACCCAAAAACCCATTGAAACAATGGTTTCAGTTAACGAATTTTTCGGTTAACGAGCAACCTTCTAGAACGAATTGTGCTCGTTAACCAAGGAACTACTTTACACCTACATTCACTCGTGGACTTCGACCGTCGGGACTTACGACCGCCTCAGATATAGATAAAAAAAAAAAAAAAAATTTTTTAAATGACACACGCATTTTCTATACCGAAACGTTTCCAGTTAATGTAGTCTCCATGTATAATTAGAAAATTATGGGGCCCCATGTGCATTCAGCTGACTACATTAAAGGTTAAGTGCTCAGTCACACTGTATCCATTCCTTATTATTTATTACTTTCACTGTACTGTATCCATTCATCATTATTCATTACTTTTACTGTACTGTATTTCATTGTAGATTTTTTATTAATTTTTATCTATGTCGGACTTACGACCATGTCGGACTTACGACCTGGATTTGGGTCCCTAACCCCGTCGTAAGTCGGGGTCTAGGTGTATTAAAAATATTGGTCATTCTAAAATTTAGCCATCCAAGCTCTGTCTACATAAAGTTTTTCAACTATTATTTTTGGCTTGATATATGTAACTTTATTCATTTATTGAAACTCATTTACATGCACACACTGTCCCAAGGGCAAAGCTGTACTGTACATTTACACAAAATAATGTACAAAATGATTACTAATGCAAATTACAGCTTGTTTATATTCAAATTAATCACTATCTTATAAGAATTCCAGCAATGTAAATTATATTTTGGCCGGGTAATTTCTATAAATTTTATGAGCAAAAAACAAAAATCTCAAGTAAATAAACAAATTATACTTTACCAGACACTATCCCTCCCTCCTTGTGTTCCCAGATAAAAGTTTGGTGGTTTTGTTAGGCTTTGAAGTTTTTATCTTATATAATATCTCAGACTAAAGTTAGGAGAATATAATTTGCATTGCTGGAATCCTTACAAGACAGCGAATAATTTGAATATAAACGTCAAATATTTTGCTCAAGAGATAAAAATTGTAGTACATTAGTGTACAGTACTGTAGTACAGTTTATAATGTAAAGTTTTTCAACTGTATTTTGGTGTAGATTTACATAAATTTCTTCATTTATTTTCATCCATTTACATGCACACGTCATACTATAAGAAACATAAAAGAAATAAATGACCTTAGTGCAAAACTGGATTGTACTTGTACTAAATTGATTACGGTACTAAAATTGTTATGTCTAGTGCAAATTATAGCTTGTTTATATTCAAATTAATCACTATCTTACAAGAATCCCAGCAATGTCAATTATATTCACCCAGGTCATTTCACTGACTTTTTATAAGAGAGAAGCTTAGTCACTTAAGGACTGATAAATAAACACATGTTAGACCTTGGGCGCCAACTGTCAAACGTACCACCTCACCTCCCGTTCCCCTCCCTCCCTCCCTCCCTCCCTCCCTCTCCTCCCTCCTCCCTCCCACCTCCCTCCCTCCCTCCCTCCCTCTCCCCTATCTGCCCACCCAGGGTTTTAAGCTTACAGTTTTTATCTTATATAATGTCACAGACTAAAGTTAGGAGAATATAATTTGCATTGGAATCCTTGCAAGACAGCGAATAATTTGAATATATACGTCATATATTTTGCACAAGAGATAAAAATTAAACACCTGTATCACATTACAGTAGTGATTTAAAAGTAAGAGTGTATATATACGTATATAGTATTCCACATACACGTAAGTATAAATACAAAGCTTATTGCTGGGCACACGGGGATGGGGGGTTGGTTCCGAGGCAGAGGGTAGATTATTGGCCCTCACCTGTATCACCTATATCACTATCCACCACAGAGGCTTCCAGGGCCTCTTTGTCAAACCCTTCAAAGTCCGTATCCTCACTATCACTGACTTGGGCTGGCTGTGGTGGGTGGCGGGTGAAGAACTCTGTAATGTTTTGTTGACTGGGCGACCTAGCGCGCACCCTGCCCGCGCCGCTTCCCGCATAAATGATGGAATGTACCTCGTAACTAATAATTGCCGGTCTGGCCAGGTGCTGCGTAAATGACCATCCGCGTAAATCGAGACTATACTGTACTTTGTATATACTTTTCTGTGAGCTGGAACCAATTACCCAATATCCCATTGAAACAATGGTTTCGGTTAACAAACGACCCTCTGGAACGATTTGAGTTCGTTAACCGAGGGGCCACTGTACAGTAGACTCGCAACGTATGGAAGGTTACGTTCCTGGGACCTCGCGTAAAGCCAAAAAACGTGTAAAGTCAGAAACACTCCTAAATCGCCCTTAATTCACCATATATATATACAGTATATATACGTACTTATACACTAGAACTCATAAATCACTACTGTAATGTGATACAGGTGCTTAATTTTTATCTTGTGCAAAATATATGATGTCTATATTCAAATTATTCTCTGTCTTGCAAGGACTCCAGCAATACAAATTATATTCTCCTAACTTTAGTCTGTGATAATATATAAGATAAGATCTTTAAGCCTAAAACCACCCAACCCTGGAGGGGGGGGGGGTGAGGGAGGGAGGGAGAGAGGTGATGTGTTTGACAGTTGGTGCCGAAGGTCTAGTGAAGTATTTATTTATTTATTTATGTCCTTTAGAGTGAGTTTTTGTTTTTTGCTTATAAAATGTCACTGAACTGACCTGGGAGAATATAATAAGATAAAATATTTGCTTTGTGTAAACCAAATTATTACATTAGATCTAAAATGTGTATGTTCTAATGCAAAATCCATGATGTTTATATTCAAAATGATCATCATATTGTAAGAATTCCAGCAATGTAAATTATATTCTGGCCGGGTAATTTGTATGAATTTTATGAGCTAAAACAAATATCTTCAGTAAAATAAGCTTTTAGAAATATTGTACAAGGACACTATCTGTCAATCAAAATACCTCACCCTGCTCACTTCACCACCCCCACCCCCCACCCCCCCACCTTCCTTCCCTACCAGAAAGCGATTGGGAGAAAAAAGTATATTTACATTTTTAGTACAGTTGTACCCCACTTAACGCGGTCAATTGAACCCAGAGGGTCCCGCGTTAAGTGAAATCCGCATTAAGTGAACAACAGAACATATGGGATTAATTCCAATAGAAACCGGCCCGACCCCCAAACTCCACTTTTTGAAGACACATACCTATGTTGTAGTAAAAATAACATCTTAATTTTATGATGGTACATGCACACAATTAATACTTAAGAGAAATAGAGAAATACAGTCGCCAAGTTAATGTCCATTCAAATAATGGACTCAACTCCCTCCCTCTCACACTACACAGCCGGCTAACAGATGGTCGGTCGGTCCCTCCCTCCCCCCACCCACCCCCCACCAACCGTCCCAAGGAGATGTGTGGGATAACCTCAAACTAAAGTTAGGAAAATATAATTGACATTGCTGGATTCCTTGTAAGACCAGGAATATTTTGAATATAAATGTCATATATTTTTCACAAAAGATAACATAGTTACCTAGAGAAAAATTTTTATCTAAAAATTGTAAGTTTAAAGCAAAATATATGATGTTTATATTCAAAATGATCACCAAATTATAAGAATTCCAGCAATGTAAATTATATTCTGACCGGGTAATTTGTATGAATTTTATGAGCTAAAACAAATATCTTCAGTTAATAAAAAAAATAATAATCTTCACGACACTATCTGTCAATCAAAGTACCCCACCTTGCCTCCCCCCTCTTCCAACCGCGCGGTCAGTCCCAACCCTCCCCCCCACCCCCCACCAATCCTCCCTTCCAGAGTTTTTAACATTTAGTATTAAATAATACTTCAGATTAAAGTTATGATAATATAATTGACATTGCTGGATTCCTTGTAAGACCAGGAATATTTTGAATATAAATGTCATATATTTTGGACAAAAGATACCATAGTTACCTAGAGAAAAATTTTTATCTAAAAATTGTAAGTTTAAAGCAAAATATATGATGTTTATACAAAATGATCACCAAATTATAAGAATTCCAGCAATGTAAATTATATTCTGACCGGGTAATTTGTATGAATTTTATGAGCTAAAACAAATATCTTCAGTTAATAAAAAATAATAATAATTCTTCACAGGGTAACAGATGGTCGGTTGGTCCCCCCCACCCCCCACCAACCGTCCCAAGGAGATGTGTGGGATAACCACTAAATTTTAATAAATAATACCTCAAACTAAAGTTAGGATAATATAATTGACATTGCTGGATTCCTTGTAAGACCAGGAATATTTTGAATATAAATGTCATATATTTTGCACAAAAGATACCATAGTTACCTAGAAAAAATTTTTTATCTAAAAATTGTAAGTTTAAAGCAAAATATATGATGTTTATATTCAAAATGATCACCAAATTATAAGAATTCCAGCAATGTAAATTATATTCTGGCCTGGTAATTTGTATGAATTTTATGAGCTAAAACAGGCAGTCAGGCAGGGTGGCGGGGGGGGCAAATCTAAAAATAGCGTCTCGGACACTCACCGCGTCATAATAATGGAAAAAATCCATGGAATTAAAGTGGTTCAGCTTTAGCAGAGCACGTATATCTTGGCAGCGTTAAGTATGAAACCCGCGTTAAGTAGGGGTAAAAAACTGTAATAAATATGCTTAGACTAAGTTAGGATAATATAATTGACATTTCTAGATTCCTTGCAGGTCAGGAATATTTTGGATGTAAACTTCGCATATATTTTTGCACAAGCGATAAAATATTTGCTTTGTATCGACCAAATTGGCCATGAGATCTAAAATTTGTATGTCTAATACCAAAATCAATGATGTTTTATATTCAAATGATCATCATATTTGAAATTCCAGCAATGTAAATTATATTCTGGCGATAATTTATGAATTTTATAGGCTAAATAAAAAAATAAAAAATAGGAGAATTATACTTCACCGCATATATGAGTAGATGCACCTCGGAAAGTGAAAGTCCGGTTCTGGCAAGGTACCGCGTAAATGAGAAATCCTGAGAAATTGCAGAAAGTGAAACCGTGTAAAGCTTTACACGGGGTAATACTGTGTGTATATATATATATATATATATATATATATATATATATATATATATATATATATATATATATATATATATATATATATATATATATATATATATATATATATATATATATACAGTTGGTCCTCATATTACGCGGTTAATGTAACCCGGAGGGTACCGCGGAAAGTGAGAAACGCGTAAAGTGAATAACATAACATATGGGATTAATTGAAATGGAGTCCGGGCCGATCCCCAAACTCCACTTTTTGACGACACACAACTATGTTGTAGTAAAAATATTATCTTAACTTTATGATGGCATGCACACACAATTAATAATTAAGAGAAATATCAATAATATTAGGTTTTTAACACTTACATTAGTAGAAAAGATGGCTGGGCACACGGGGATGGGCGGTTGGTTCCGAGGCAGAGGGCAGATTATTGGCCCTCACCTGTATCACTTGTATCAATTGTATCACTATCCACCACAGAGGCTTGCAGGGCCTCTTTGTCAAACCCCCCAAAGTTCATATAAGTCCATATCCTCACTATAATTATCACTATCACTGACTTGGGCCGGCTGTAGTGGGTGGCGGGTGAAGAACTGGTCATGTTTTGATGACTGGGCGACCTTGTGTGCACCATTTTCGCGCCTCTTACACAACATGGCGGATGGCGGGAGGTTTGGATCCAAAAATGGCGCGGCTTGCCAGCCGCTCTCCGCGTAATGGGGTTCACGACCGCGGAATGTGAAAATGTTAGGTTCTGGCAAGGCACCGCGTTAACGGTGAAACGCGGAATGCGGGACCGCGTAATATGAGGACCAACTGTGTATATATATATATATATATATATATATATATATATATATATACATACATATATATATATATAT
>NW_024712733.1:0-7568 GCF_018991925.1 Homarus americanus
TTCACTACAGTAAGGTGATCACTACTGTGAGGTGATCACTACTGTAAGGTGATCACTACAGTAAGGTGATCACTACTGTAAGGTGATCACTACAGTAAGGTGATCACTACTGTAAGGTGATCACTACTGTAAGGTGATCACTATTGTAAGTTGATCACTACAGTAAGGTGATCACTACTGTAAGGTGATCACTACAATAAAGTGGTACACTGGAGTAAGGTGTTGATATATATTTATATTGAAACAGTTTATTGAGCCAATAGAACATAGATAGAGAGTCGAAAAAAAAATAATATAAACATGACTGAGCCAGTGAGAGCCTGAGCTCTTTTGTAGGCACCTGATATAAACTGTACATGGTGGTAATAAGAACATATCAGAATGTTACCACGGTTATCACTTCGATGTTTATTTATTTTATATTTTTATCATTTTTTTTCACATGATATCATAAGTATATACATACTTTACAGTGGAGTTGATATACATAAATATGGTAAGGGAGGGAAGCAGTACAACATGGGTTCTATTAAGGTGGAACAAGAGGACAGAGCTGACAGTATCATGTCAAGTTGACAAATATATTTATTGCAATGGTAAATTATATCTGCCTACATGATAATTTATGATAAAACTGTTTTGGTGGTAAAATAAAAGCAGGAATATAAAGTAGGTATTAAAAAAATATGAGTACTTGGACAAGTGATATAATTTTAAGAGATGATTTAATGGAAGGGAGCGTAGTCTTTGCTCAGATGGGTGAGGGTAAGTTGTTCCACACTTTCACACAAACATATTTTCAGAAGGTCTGGAACTGAGAGGAGCGAGGTGTTCTTAGTAGGTCTGGGTGTCTTAAGTTGTATCTTTCATTATTCCGGAACTGGAAATAATTACTGTCAAGCAAGTGATTGACGGATTTGTAAACAAATAGGGCACAGCTGTAGGTGTTAATGTCCCCGAATTTTAACATTTTCAATTTAGCACATTGTTCGTTAGTGTGATTATTTTTTTCAAGTAGGTCATTGGTCGCACAACTCTCTTTTGTGCAGTAATCAGGGGAGGTGTTTTTGAAGAGCCAGAGCCCCCCCATGATGTGTGACAGTGTATCAGGTGTTGGTAAACAAGATCATAATATATTTCTTTCATTGCTGTGGGAGTGAATGACTGTTGAGTGTGATATATGATACCGCACTGTTTATTGACTTTACTGTGAATGGCTTGTATGTGGTTTCTCCAGTTAAGTTTCTCATCAACAATAACCCCAAGAAATTTATTATTTTGTTCGCATTTGAGGACTGCATTACCAAGGTACAGGGGGATCCAAATCTTGGGGTAAGTTTTTCCTTCTTTGAAAAATTGTCTAATGGGTTTTTTCGAGGTTTAAGGTCAGTTTATTACGTATTACCCAGGTCTTGACTTTAGTCAATTCAGTGTTCATAGTTCTCATCAAGAAATGGAGGTCTGAGTTGCTGGCATAGAGATTACTATCGTTTGCAAATAAGTTGTATTTTATGAGTGTGCTGGAGTGGACTATTTCGTTTAGGTACAACAAAAACAGTACAGGACCAAAAATGGGGCCTTGGGGGACGCCATACAAAAGTGGTGAGGGCTCAGATTGATGATTATTATAGCAGACATACTGCTTCAATTAGTGACATATGAGGTAAACAAATTGTGGGATGAGCCTCTAACGCCGTAATTTTCAAGCTTTGAAAGGAGGATGGTATGGTCGACAGTATCAAAGGCTTTAGAGAGATCCAGGAATATACCGACTGTGAACTAACTGTCATCAAAGGAGTTTAAGATGCCATTATTAAAGGATAGTGGAACATTCAGTTGACCTTCCAGCTCTAAATCCAAACTGGGAGTCTGGCGTCGACACAATACTCCCTCATATTGACCCTGATGCCTTTCTACAAAACTCACTGGGTTACACCAACCCCAATTGTACCTATTACTTTCCTGATTCGCCCGAGTTTAGTTCTAGTCTTCTACTATCTCATTCCTTCTCCTTAATTAGCCATAACATTAGCAGTATTCCCCTTCACTTGGATACCCTTTTAGATCAGTGTACAGTATATCTTCTATTTCCCACAAATTTGATGTACTTGGGTTCTGCGAGACCAAACTCACTAATGTCTTTAATTATGGAGCTACCGTCGGGTGAGCGGAGGGGGGCTGCGCCACGGATGATTGGCTCATAAAATGTTTTAGTTAAATTGAAAAATTCGCGCATCTTGTGCTGATCTGCAAATTTTTGTGTTTCACATGCTTTATTCTTCAACCACTCGCTCTTTAGATTGCGAAGTCCGTGGTAGGCTGCCACTTTTTTTTTGCAGAAGGTTTCAGCTTTGGTCCGAGACTGAGGGTTGTTCTGCCAGTCAGTTAAAACAGCACGTTTATCATCGACGAGTACATTGATTGATGGGTAATTTTCATCAAACAAGTCCTGGTGTATTATTTCGATCTGGCCGAGGGTGTTTCTCCAGGTTTTTGTCATGACAGTGTCGAGAATATCACATTCGGCACTGGGATTTGGGTTGTTTGTTATTGGGTTGTTTATCAGCCCATGTTTCGAGCTGCTCTCTGAAAGCATGTGCTACCGCTGGATCATAAAGACGCTTAGTCTTAAATCCTCTTCTAGAGGCTTACTGCCTTCGCCGTTTTGGGGCGACGTGAAGTGAAAGCTTGGGCCTGACGAGCCAATGATCAGTGTCGCAATGGTCTGAGCCACGCATGGCACGGGTGATTAGGGCATTTCGGCGATCTCTTTCTCTAACAATGATGTAGTCAATGAGTTGACAGTGTTTTGATCGTGGGTGTTGCCACGAATCCTTGAACTTGTCGGCCTGCCTAAACAAGGTATTGGTGATAGTGAGGTTTTGTGCAGCACACTTGCTGAGGAGGAGTAGGCTGTTGGGATTACACTTCCCTAGTCCATTTCTTCCTATGGTTCCCTGCCAAACGTCAGCATCTCTGCCAACACTGGCATTGAAGTCACCAAGGATCACAACCTTACCTTCTCTGGGGATGGAGGTTTGCACTCTGTCGAGGTCGGCGTTAAAGGCCTCCTTGATGACATTCTATGCATCCAGTGCTTTGGCGTAGGCACTGACGAAAACGGCATGACGTGAGTGATTCAGTGGGATTCGGAGCGTCATGAGGCGCTCGTTGATCCCAATAGGCATTTCACTTAGCCTGTGTAGCATGCGTTGGCGGATGGTATAGCTAACTTCATAAATGCTTTTTCTGTCTGCAGCAGGCTAACCCTGCCAGAAGAAGGTATAGCCAGACCCCCGTTCTGTGAGTTGACCCTCGTCTGGGAGCCGGGATTCACTAATGGCTGCTATGTCGATGTTATACCTACCCACCTCTTTTGTCACAAGGGCAGTTCTTCTTTCGGGATGCTCATTTGTGCCAGTATCCAGTAGGGTCCTGAGATTCCATGCAGCGACCATAAGAGTTTGTATAGTTGCCCAGTCAGGTTGTTTTTTTAGGCAGGCAATGTTTAGGGAACCTTTTCTAGCCCCCTCCCCGTGTGGGTTGAGCAGAGTGGCTCTTTCAAAGTGGCTGCTCAGTCACACAGACAGGACCGGATTGCACTGCTGCCTAGATCTCAGTGCATAAACGACCATCTTATTTGTGCCGCCCATGTGCATAGTTGTGAGTAGAGACTCCCGGTAGTCATCACTGCCTGTCCCCTTCTCCACTCGTCCGTCGCCATAGGACTTTTGGGTGGTATAGGGCTTTTGATGATGAGTGGTATGATGAGCTGGGTGGTGGCTGCGCGTGAGTTGATTTATGTGGTGAGGCAGGAGCGCAGGCTGCAACCACACGTCTTGGCTCCCCCTTTTCCTGATCCAGTGGTGCAAGTGTTGCAACGACTGGGGAGAGGGAGAGTTGCAATGGACTGCCGATAGCCCAGTTAGTTGGGTTTCGCCTTAGTAGCCTGTCCATTATGCATTGCCTTCGTCTGCCGGTGGTCACCTTACCGTTGGGGTCTTGTTGTAGCTCTGTAAACATGTCTGCCTGATGCGGGGCTCCACCGCAGATTTTTCGTTTTCGGTTTACTCCCGTAGCCTTGGACCTACCAAAGTTAATCCGCAAGGCAGCGGGGCAATGGTTGGTAGGCGTCAGGACGTGTCCACATGCCAGTGGGCTTATGCTCCAACCCCTTGGGCCCCGCTGCTACTGCGAGATCCCCTGTTGGTGTAACCTGGGCCCACGAGGCACCCAGTTACCGTGTGTTGCCTCGAGGTAGTACAGCAGGAGTCTTGATGGTGAAGAGGCTTGTGTACTGGCAGGGGAAGACTTATGCAAGTTGCTTCCCTGTTCGCCAAGAGGGCTAGCCAGCGGTGGTAACTGAAAGCGAGAGCCACCCATCACCACCACCGCCACCTACCACCACTGCACCACTACCACCACCACCCTCACCCACACCACAAATGTAACCACAGCCACACCACAGCCCTTACCGGTTAAGCTGTGTGCGTGCGTGCGTGGGTGCGTGTGTGTCTAACACCACACACACACACACACACACACACACACACACACACACACACACACAGACGCACGCGTGTATTTGCATTTATGCTAGAAACTTTTGGCTTGTTAATGATAACTTCGACAGCATCACTTTTCCAGCAAGACCACAACCACAGAACTAATAACAACAACAACAACAACATGATCAACACATATAAGTAATCTGAGTCACAAGTTTACAGTGACGCTACGAACCTGTCAACATAATTACGGCAAAAAATACACACATTATTATCGTAACAAGAATTCTTTGTGGTTTAACGACACCAACAAAACTAAACTAGGATGATAACAATACACAGTCACAGAACAACAACAACGCGACGTGATCAGTAGAAACACAACCAAGGCAACACTGGCATAACTAAAAAAACAACCCCTCCCCAAAGGCGCTTGAGTGGCATCCCCTGGTGGGTTCATTTCATGGTTTGTACTGTACGTATTGTATAGTCGCGAACAGTGTCCTTTCGCCACTTCTGCTACTCCACGAAAGCCGAAATTCAGACTCGTGAACCCGAAGCAGTAGACACTGATTCTGTCTATAAATGCTTCGGACGCGAGGCTAAATCTCGGGGTTCGTGGAGCAGCAGTAGAGGCGACGGGACTTTGGTTCGCGACACTATACTTGAGAAACAAATATTCGTCTCCGTTGTACAGTCTATGTACGAGATTCTTATTTGACGTTGTGATATAAAAGACGAAGATGCTTCCACGTTCGTTTAAATTATTGTGCCGTAAGAAAGGGAAATCAGTCGCTTTCAGAATCATTCTTGTCCTTGAAGCTAACTGAGGGTCTGTGGTAGGTCGTTGCGCCCGCCACCTAATGAGTTAACTGAATATGTTCTTTTGAAGGAAATACCGCTGAAGGCTGCCTGAGTAATGCCGGAAGCTTTTTGAGTACTGGTGTAGGCTGCCTGAGTAATGCCGGAAGCTTCTTGAGTACTGCTGTAGGCTGCCTGAGTAAAGCCGAGGGCTGCCTGGGGTACACAACTGGTGTTCTTTCTGGTTCGTCTTCATGTACAATTAGTTGAAAGACGTTTGCAATTATTTATGTTTTCAATGTAAATAGGCGGTATATTAAGCTTTGCTCAGTTAATTACTGGGTGAGGTTAGGGAAGGTTAAGTTAGGTTCTTTGGAAAGTTATTCCTACCGGTTACGTTAATAGAAATGATGGGGTGATGTCAAGAGCGCGTTGTATATTTATTAGATTTTTAAGAACACTGACAGGTAAAAAATTGACTGATATGGAAGACACCCTAATATGCCTTCTGAGTGACTGTGAATTCTGATGAAGGGCAACTTTGGTATCGATGACGAAATTGTTGATGTATTTACGTTCTGCTGAAGAAAAAAAAAATATCCCCCAAGCCTTAATTGTGGAGTTATAATAAACCCTCAATAGAAAAATATACATACAAACTTGAAATACATGCAACTATTTGGAAGATATTAAGAAATAGAAAGATGAGATCAATTTGCCGAAAATATTACTTTCAAGACATTGTCAAGCTACCTGGGAAATAAACTTAAATATCATGGAAGAAAAATTTGGAAACATTGAAATGTATAATGTTAAACACGCGAGTAGAAAAACTGTGATCATCAAAGCTAAAGACTAAACAGAGAAAATCATTACTATAATTACACGGGCTGTAAGGACTCATTTAAAAGTGTCATCCCCGACTAGATATTTCAAGGGCAAAACAAAAATGAAAGAATATTTGAAGAATAAAACACGAATATGATAAAAGAGTCACTAGAAATATCGTGATTAAAACTCTTGACTGTCCAGATATCCGCTGTAAAGTACACGTTGGTTCGAGAGATCTTATGACATTGTACAGAGTACATCCCGTCCCCAGTCCACTTTTGTAAAGGTCAACTATCTGGACATTTAAAGGATAAACATAGGAGTAATTAGAGCAAACTTATCTTTGTTTTACCGAGAATCCTTCAAGACCTCCCACATATGTACCAAAGTAATCATTGTTGTAATTGTGAGGATAAACTTAAATATAACGATAAAAAGTACATCGACTTTAGAGAAGAAGAACAAATCTTAACATTTGTCTATAAACAAAAGATAACGAATTGTAGAAGCAAAAAAATAAAGAGATCCTCCCCTAAGAGATCTTTTGTTGACACACCAAAGAGCCATAGTTCTTCTCATCCTCCAGGATATGCTCATTTAAGTCAGGAAGTCCCTCCAGATTCCCAGGGAGCAACTCCCACCTGGATCCCTTGGTTGCAGACAAAAGCCAAAACTTCTAAGACTCCTAAACTTCCTGGCCTTCAGGGGTGGATCATCTGCCCTTTACAGTAGGCATAATGCGGATGAGCCTTCCGGGGAAGATCCTTCTGACTCGTATTCTGGGAACGTTCTTCAGTAGTTCCTTCAAGGTAGTGTCCTTCAGCCACAGGCCGAAAGGAGCACTCACCAAGCACTACTGAAAACCACAAATTACCTATCAATCCAGAGTTGTGTTTAAAAAATAATAATTTAAAAGCAGCTGTTTTTTTTACCTAGTAGTAAAAAATGAATCACTACATGATGATGAGAAACACCGATCCCAGACAACCTAAACGGCAAAGCCACAGTATATTTCTATGACAGCATAACCGCAGTAGAATAAAACATCTCAATCATAATAATAAAACCACAACATTAATCGCCATAGGAAAGTAATAAGAACAGCATTCGACAACCATAACAATATGCCTGCTGAAGCTTGAATAAAAAGAATATGGGATTTGTATACCTCCGTTCTTGGCATCAGTCTCCGTAAACAAAGTCCGATACTGACGGCAGACCTCTTCGATGATGGAAACTTAACATCGAGGCGTCCCTGGGTTTAGGTTTCTGCCGATGCTTCAATTGTCATGTTGTCATTTGACTCCATTCCAGGGGTTCCTCTATCGGGTTCCCAGCGTACGTACCTTTGGTGTAGTTGGGAAGGAGAAGCTTTTATCATGGACGAAGCTTCATTATGAGTTAGTTTAGGTTAGGTCAATGTTAGTG
>NW_024712734.1:0-39477 GCF_018991925.1 Homarus americanus
GGAACACCCTCCTAGGACATCACCTACTAGACAGACAGACAAACTCACCTATTACTCTCAAACCTTATATCCCTTCCTCCCTCCTTCACCCTTTCTCCCATCCCCTTCCTTTCCCCATCCCCTTCTCCCCAGGCCCATCCTCCTTCTCCTCCTCTTCCCTATTCTCCCATCTTCCTCCTCCTCCCACTCTCCACCCCCATCTTCCCCACCTCCCCCAGCTGGACCTATCACCGTCTACACCACACAGGTCTGGCTCATCAACTTCCCCCCCATCATCCCATCCCAGCTTTATGAGTCAAGTTCATCCCGTCCTGTTACCCATGATGGCCTACCCCCCCCATACAGAATGATGTATACTCTGTCTGTCTGTCTTTGTTTCTGTCTGTCTGGCTGCCCGTTCGTCTGTCCGTCTGTCTGTCTGTCTGTCTTCTTGTCTATTCAGGTGTACAACAACAAGGTCGAGGGTCACATTCAAGCAGTCACACCACTCAGGTCACAATCAAGCAGGTTACACTCCAGTAGAAACACACTCAAGCAGGTCACACTCAAGCAGGTTACACTCGGTAGATCACACTAGTAGGTCACACCGCAACGTCACACACAGGAGGTCACACTCACGTAGGTCACACCCAGGCACGTCACACTCAGGAGGTCACACCCAGGCAGATCACACCGCGGGTCACACTCAGGTACGTCACACACAGGAGGTCACACTCACGTAGGTCACACTCAGGTACGTCACACCTAGGGAGGTCACACTCAAACAATCACACTCAAGTAGGCCACACTCAAACAGTCACACCTGCAGGCCACACTCAAACAGTCACACTCAAGCAGGTCACACTCAAGCAGGTCACACTCAGGTAGATCACACTCACGTAGGTCACACGCAGGTACGTCACACTAAGCAGGCCACATTCAAGCAGGTCACACTCAAACAGGTCACACTCAAACAGAAGGTCATACTCATGTAGGTCACACTCAGGTAGGTCACACTCAGGTAGGTCACACTCAGTTAGGTCACACTCAGGTAGGTCACACTCAAGCAGGTCACACTCAGGTAGATCACACTCACGTAGGTCACACTCAGGTACGTCACACTCAGGAGGTCACACTCAAACAGACACACTCAAGTAGGTCACACTCAAGAGGCCACACTCAAACAGTCACACTCAAGTAGGTCACACTCAAGTAGGCCACACTCAAACAGTCACACTCAAGCAGGTCACACTCAAGCAGTCACACTCAGGTAGATCACACTCACGTAGGTCAAATGCAGGTACGTCACACCCAAGTAGGCCACATTCAAGCAGAAGGTCACACTCAAACAGGTCACACTCAAACAGAAGGTCATACTCAGGTAGGTCACACCAGGTAGGTCACACTCAGGTAGGTCACACTCAGTTAGGCCACACCCAGGTAGGTCACACTCAAGCAGGTCACACTCAGGTAGATCACACTCAAGTAGGCCACACTCAAACAGTCACACTCAAGTAGGCCACACTCAAACAGCCACACTCAAGTAGGTCACACTTAAAGAGTCACACTCAAGTAGTCCACACTCAAGTAGGCCACACTCAAACAGTCACACCTCAAGCAGGCCACACTCAAACAGCCACACTCAAGTCATGTCACACTCAAGTAGGTTACACTCAACAACCTTTTTATTAAGTTTCGTCAAAGTCAACCATTTAAGAACATAACAACATAAGAAAATAAGGGAGTCTGCAATAGGCCGGTTGGCCTGTGCATGGCAGCTCCTGTCGAGTTACTACCACTCTCTATCATCCATGAATCTATCTAGCCTCCTTTTGAAACTTTCCAGAGTTCCCGCACTTACAAAGTTGTGTAAGCTTGTTCCACTCGTCCACCACCCTATTTGTGAACCAGTTCCTTCCATTCCCTCCTAAACCTAAACTTATCCAACTTAAATCCGTTGCTCCGAAGTCATCCTGCTCGGATATTATAAGAACTTTATCTATATCTCCTTATTGATTCCTTTCACCCACTTAAATACTTCTATCATATTCTCCCGCACTCTTCGTCTTTTCTAGGAATGCAAGTTTAGTTTCTTTAACCTATCCTGATATGGAAGGTTTCCTAAGTCCCGGAATCATTTTCGTCATTCTTCGCTGCACCGACTCTAGTGAATTGATATCCATTCTATAATAAGGCACCAGAACTGAACCGCATAATCGAGGTGCGGCCTGACTAGCGCAAAGATATAGTTGCAATAAGACTTCTGCACTCTTATTACTTACACTTGATATAAAACCCAATACTCTGTTTGCCTTATTTCGAACATTAACGCACTGTTTTCAGGCCGTAGGTCGGGCTACAAGTACCTCTAGGTCTCTTTCTAACAAGTCAACTTCTCTAGGTTGATGTTGTTAAGGCTGATACTGCCAGTATTTGTTCTTCCAATATTAAGCACGCTGCACTTGCTGGTGTTGAATTTCATTTGCCATTTTCAGACCAACTCTGCAGTTTATTTAAGAACATAAGAACATAAGAATGAGGAAACTGCAGCGGGCCTATTGGCCCATACTGGGCAGTCCTGTTTACACCCAACCCTATTGCCTTGCTATAAGCATCCAACCTATGTTTGAAGCTATTCAGCGTATTCGAGTTAATGATGATATTTGGTAACCTGTTCCATTCATCCACTACTCTGTTTCCAAACCAGTGTTTACCTATTTCACGCCTAAATCTAAATTTGTCTAATTAAAACCATTGTTACGAGTTCGCCTCTGAGTGTTAGCCCCTGCCTTCCACTTATATACACTCTATCAGGTCGCCCTCGCCTCACGTCCCTGAGGAGTGCATTAAGATGCTTTAACCTGTTCCTATACTCAAGGTTCCTAATGCCCGGGATTAGTCTTGTCATTCTCCTCTGAATTCTTTCCAAGGATTCTATATCCATTCTGTAATACGGTGAAACTGAACTGAGTAATCCAGGTGTGGTCTCACAAGAGCAAGATACAGTTTTAGGATGACCTCGCTAGTCTTGTAACTAACACTCCTATGTATGAAACCCAAATACTTTATTAGCCTTGTTACGAGCAAACACATTGTTTACTTGGCTTAAGGTTCCTACTTATCATTACTCCAAATTTAGATCCTCCTGTAGTGCATTTGCATCCTGCCCTGAATTAATCTGCCGCCCTATTTTGGTGTCAACCGCAAACTTGCTTATGTCACTGCTGATCCCAGTATCTAGATCGTTTATGTAGTTTATGAACAAGAGGGCCAGTACTGACCTCTGGGAACCCCACTGGTTACACGACCCCACTCAGATTTAACACCATCTACGCTGGACCTCTGCGTTCTAACGGTAAGCCATGATTTTATCCATTTAAAACTTTCCCTCGATACCATGAGCCTTAATTTTTCGAGCCCCTGATGCGGTACTCTGTCAAATGCTTTTATAAAGTCTAAGTAAATAACATCGTAATTTCGTCATTATCTACTACCTCGAAGACCTTCCTAAAAAACGTCAGCAGATTTGTTAGACAAGATTTTCTCCTTTGTAAACCCATTTAATTCTCATAGAGGCGCCATCAGCTGTTAACTTGCATTTAACACCAAGTAGGTTAGGTCAGGTCACGTTGTTAGGTTAGGTTAGGTGAGGTTGGGTTAGGTTAGGTTAGGTTAGTTGTGGTTAGGTTGTAAGGTTTATGGCCAGGTCAGGTCAGGTTAGGTTAGGTTAACGGTGCATGCTAATATCGCAACCCCTTCCTCTCACTAGTTACCATTAAACACTATTTTCTTCACCACATAGCTATAAATACTGAAAACACACAATTGATACAGCCATTGTCTTGTTATTGTGGGTGAATGTACGAGATATATACCGAGGTAGGAGCGTGAGAGCAGGTGTTGACGCAGGAAAGAGCTCACTCAGCTTAACCCGCTATGTTCTTCTCGATCAGCTGTTCAGATGTAAACATTACCAGCAGGTGGCCAGGTATTATATCACCCAGGTCAAGGTTTAAAGCTCGCGTGTGTGTGTGTGTGTGTGTGTGTGTGTATTATAAGCGCACATGATAGATATACATACACAAGTACACACCACAGAAATACATACATGAATACATTTAGGTGTACATGCATACAAAACAGAACACATGTACATATTCATTCACAAACCCAGACACGTACTGTAGATATATACATATATGAATACGAGCAATAAACCTTTACTACAAACACACAGAGAGAGAGAGAGAGAGAGAGAGAGAGAGAGAGAGAGAGAGAGAGAGAGAGAGAGAGAGAGAGAGAGAGAGTCATATTACTTTACCGTAAACACGTAAACAACTAAGGCCGTCTTGTTTCGATCAGCTGAAGTAACATTGTCTGAGTTTGTGTTTGTGTTTACATTTGGAGTTTGTTTATGTTAGGAGTGTTTGTTTACGGGAATTTGTTTGATTGTCTGTTTATTTGTTTACAGAAGTTTGCTTATGGTTGAAAGTGTTTGTTTACAGGGTTGTTTGTTGTGGAATGTTTGTTTGTTTGTTTACAGGAGTTTGTTTATGTTTGAAAGTGTTTGTTTACAGGAATTTGTTGCGTTTTGTTTGTTTGTTTGTTTACGGAAGTATGTTTGTTTCGAAAGTTTGTTGGGTTTAAGATGTTTGTTTGTAATGCTTTTGTCCTCGTTTTATTTTTATCTTTGTTGACTGTTTGTTGCCTCTCTCTCTCTCTCTCTCTCTCTCTCTCTCTCTCTCAGGGTGGTCATAACCCTAGTGTCTTACGTGCTCCCATTAGTAAAATGCGTGACTCTCCTCCCCTATCCTCACACCTTTCTCCTTCTCCCACTTCCTCTCACTCCCTTTCTCCCTCATCCTCCTTTCACCCCTCCGTCCCTCTTCTACTTTCACCTCTCCTCCCCTTCTCTCACCTTCTCCTCTCTCCCTCTTCTTCCTTATTCTCTCCCTTTTTCCTTCTCCTCTTACTCTCCCTCTCCTCCATCTCTAACCTCCCTCTCTCTCCCTTCTCCTTCCTTCCCTCCCCTCGTCCTCCTCTTACCTCCAACACTCAGCATGTAAACTTTGTGATAAACCTAAAGCATAAAGTTGAACACTATATTATTGAATGTGACACTGTCAAAGACTTCAGGCCACCTGACTTATTGTATCATGAACTATGTAATTACCTGTACTATTGAATCAGGAGTGCTTGAAAACATTCTTGCTGTCTATCCTAAATTTGCTGCTAGTCCACACTGATTAGTCCTCAAATAGAATATGACTTCTACTGTATATGAACCACTGTCCTGTGTGGCAGTGAACAGTGATATCACCCACATGAATCTGACCTATATACTGTAAATAGATGTATCGTGTATGAACCACTGTCCTGTGGCAGTGAACAGTGACATCACCCACATGAAACTGACCTATATATACTGTTAATGAATATGATGTACTCTTTGTGTATGAACCTCTGTCCTGCGTGGCAGTGAGAAGTGATACCACCCTCAGTGTCAAGACCTGACTGAATTACTCAGAATAGGCAAACTGTACAAGCTTTGTCAATAAATTTGTTAACCGTTAAAAACTTCTACATTCCACCTCCCCATCTCCCTTCTCTCTCTCTCCCCCTCCTCCTCTTACTCTTTCTGTTCCTCCTCCACCTCCTCTTCCTCCTCTCAACACCTCCCTCTTTATCATCTCACCTTTCCCTTCTCTCTACTCCTCCTCCCTAACTCTCTCTCTCTCTCTCTCTCTCTCTCTCTCTCTCTCTTCTCTCTATCACTACACCCTCGAGGCCTACACACTCACTACAACCCTCGAGGCCAACACACTCACCACACCCTCGAGGCCTACACACTCTACACCACGGTGCAACCTCTAAACCACGGTACACCTCTACACCACGGTACACCTCTACACTATAGTACACCTCTACACTACCACCACCATGTCCACCTGTGCACCATCACCTCCACCATTATGTATCACTACAATCACAATATTAACACAAACACCACCACAACACTGTCTCTCACAACCACAAAACACAGCAAATACAAGACACAGAAACACAAGACACAGAAACACAAGACACAGCAACAACACAGCAACAAAGAAAAAAAACACAAACACAAAAACAAGACAACACAAAACAAACACAGCAACACAAGACACAGAAACACAAGACACAGAACACAAGACACAAAGTAACACAGACATAAGACAAGCAACATAAGACACAGTAACATAAGACACAAAATAACAAATAGAACATAAAAACAGCAAAACATACAGAAAAAAGACACAGTAAATACAGAACATAAAATACAGTAAATAAAGACAAGAAATACAAGACATAGAAATAAAATACAAAATACAGAACACAAGACACAGTAACACAAGACACAGCAACACAAGACACAGTAAAACAGCAATACAAAATACAGAAATACAAGACAATAAACAAAAACACAGAATACAGACACAGCAATACAGAAACAAAAACACAGCAACACAAGACACAGCAACATAAGACACAGTAAATACAGCAACACAAAACACAGCAAATATAAGACACAGCAACACAAGACACAGCAACACAAGACACAGCAACACAGCAACACAAAACACAGCAACACAAGACACAGCAACACAAGACACAGCAACACAGCAACACAAAACACAGCAACACAAGACACAGCAACACAAGACACAAAAAAAGCACACAGCAACACAAGACACAGGGTTGGCAGCAGGAGATGAATGTGTTGGTCTTATTTAATTAAACTGAACGAGAACCAGTGAAAACTAGTCCAGGAAACACTGAGTGTGTGTGAGTTGTGTGTGAGTTGTTGTGTGAGTAGTTGTGTGAGTTGGTGTGTGAGTAGTGTGTGAGTAGTTGTGTGAGTTGGGTGTGAGTAGCTGTGTGAGTAGTGTGTGTGAGCTGGTGTGAGTAGTAGTGAGTAGTGTGAGTTAGATGACCTTCTGTGAGTTGTTGTGTGAGTTGTTGTGTGAGTAGTTGTGTGAGTAGATCTGTGTGTTAGGTGGCTTCTGTGAGTAGTTGTGTGAGTTAGATGACCTTCTGTGAGTAGTTGTGTGAGCTAGATGACCTTCTGTGAGTAGTTGTGTGAGTTAGATGACCTTCTGTGAGTAGTTGTGTGAGTTAGATGACCTTCTGTGAGTAGTTGTGTGAGTTAGGTGGCCTTCTGTGAGTAGTTGTGTGTAGTAGATGACCTTCTGTGAGTAGTGTGAGTTAGATAATCTTCTGTGAGTAGTTGTGAGTTAGATGACCTTCTGTGAGTAGTTGTGTGAGTTAAATGACCTTCTGTGAGTAGTTGTGTGAGTTAGATGACCTTCTGTGAGTAGTTGTGTGGTTAGATGACCTTCTGTGAGTGTTGTGTGAGTTAGATAATCTTCTGTGATAGTTGTGTGAGTTAGATGACCTTCTGTGAGTTGTTGTGTGAGTTAGATGACCTTCTGTGAGTAGTTGTGTGAGTTAGATGACCTTCTGTGAGTAGTTTCGTGAGTTAGATGACCTTCTGTGAGTAGTTGTGTGAGTTAGATGACCTTCTGTGAGTAGTTGTGTGAGTTAGATGACCTTCTGTAAGTAGTTGTGTGAGTTAGGTGGCCTTCTGTGAGTAGTTGTGTGAGCTAGGTGGCCTTCTGTGAGTAGTTGCGCGTGAGTTAGATGACCTTCTGTGAGTAGTTGTGTGAGTTAGGTGGCCTTCCGTGAGTAGTTGTGTGGTTTGTGGTGGCCTTCTGTGAGTAGTTGTGTGAGTTAGATGACCTTCTGTGAGTAGTTGTGAGTTAAATGACCTTCTGTGAGTAGTTGTGAGTTAAATGACCTTCTGTGAGTAGTTGTGTGAGTTAGATGACCTGTGAGTAGTTGTGAGTTAGATGACCTTCTGTGAGTAGTTGTGTGAGTTAGATGACCTTCTGTGAGTAGTTGTGTGAGTTAGATGACCTTCTGTGAGTAGTTGTGTGAGTTAGATGACCTTCTGTGAGTAGTTGTGTGAGTTAGATGACCTTCTGTGAGTAGTTGTGATAGGTGCTTCTGTGAGTATTTGGAGTTAGATGACCTTCTGTGAGTAGTTGTGTGAGTTAGATAATCTTCTGTGAGTAGTTGTGTGAGTTAGATGACCTTCTGTGAGTAGTTGTGTGAGTTAAATGACCTTCTGTGAGTAGTTGTGTGAGTTAGATGACCTTCTGTGAGTAGTTGTGTGAGTTAGATGACCTTCTGTGAGTAGTTGTGTGAGTTAGATAATCTTCTGTGAGTAGTTGTGTGAGTTAGATGACCTTCTGTGAGTTGTTGTGTGAGTTAGATGACCTTCTGTGAGTAGTTGTGTGAGTTAGATGACCTTCTGTGAGTAGTTTTGGAGTTAGATGACCTTCTGTGAGTAGTTGTGTGAGTTAGATGACCTTCTGTGAGTAGTTGTGTGAGTTAGATGACCTTCTGTAAGTAGTTGTGTGAGTTAGGTGGCCTTCTGTGAGTAGTTGTGTGAGCTAGGTGGCCTTCTGTATAGTTGCGTGAGGATGACCTTCTGTGAGTAGTTGTGTGAGTTAGTGGCCTTCTGAGTAGTTGTGTGAGCTAGGTGGCCTTTCTGGAGTAGTTGTGAGAGTTAGATGACCTTCTGTGAGTAGTTGTGTGAGTTAAATGACCTTCTGTGAGTAGTTGTGTGAGTTAAATGACCTTCTGTGAGTAGTTGTGTGAGTTAGATGACCTGTGAGTAGTTGGGTGAGTTGGATGACCTTCTGTGAGTAGTTGTGTGAGTTAGATGACCTTCTGTGAGTAGTTGTGTGATAGATGACCTTCTGTGAGTAGTGTGAGTTAGATGACCTTCTGAAGAGTGTGAGGGTCCTCGAGGTGTGAGTAGGTGGCCTTCATGTGAGTAGTTCTGTGAGTTAGATGACCTTCTGTGAGTAGTTGTGTGGGTTAGATGACTTTCTGTGAGTAGTTGTGTGAGTTAGGTGGCCTTCTGTGAGTAGTTGTGTGAGTAGTTCTGTGAGTGTAGATGACCTTCTGTGAGTAGTTGTGTGAGTTAGATGACCTTCTGTGAGTAGCCCTGCGAGAGATGGGTCTCCTAACGTCATGAGTACGATGACATAATTCCTGGATGACAATGAGTTCACCCTTGAGTACGATGACTTAACCTTGATGACTTAACCCCGTGAGTTCGTTGATTTAAACCATTTGTATGACGACTTAAACCTTTGAGTACGCTACCCCTTGAGTACGATGAATTAAAACCTTGAGTACGATGACTTAACCCCTTGAGTGCGATGGACTTAAACCCCCGTGAATTGTAATGTCTCTAGTTAAGGTGACATTTAGCTTAAGAACCTCTGACCCTTATATCTTAGGGTGAGAATAATAAGTTAGGATAAGGTAGATTCCCAGACACTTAACGGACCCTTGAGTCCTGGTGAGTTAAATCATCGTCCTCAAAGGGTTAAATCATCGTCTTCAAAGGGTTAAATCATCGTCCTCAACGGGTTAAATCATCGTCCTTAGGTTAAATCATCGTCCTTAAGGTTAAATCATCGTTCTCAAGGGTTAAATCATCGTCCTAAGGGTTAAATCATCGTTCTGTTAAATCATCGTCCTCAAAGGTAACATCGTCCTGGTTAAATCATCGTCAGGTTAAATCACCGGGTTAAATCATCGTCCAAGGTTAAATCATCCCTAAAGGGTTAAATCATCGTCCTTAAAGGGTTAAATCATCGTTCTCAAAGGTTAAATCATCGTCCTTAAAGTCATCTCGGGTTAAATCATCGTCCCAGGTTAAATCATCGTCCGGTTAAATCATCGTCCTTAAAGGGTTAAATCATCGTCCTCAAAGGGTTAAGAGAGGTATCAAACTTACACTCATCTGATAATCTGTTTATATCGATTAAATAAACAAGTAAAGACACGTACCACATAATTACATGTACAATAAACGAGTAGGAATCATTAACCATCTACCTTATGCCTTAGTTTACCTTATAAGTAAGAAAGTTAAAGGAAAATTTATCTTTCGATTATTTGCATAAGTTACGATAACATTCTCCCGCCACAAGTTAAGGTAAGAATGTTAAGAATGCCGTGGAGGTGTTCAGTATTCAGGTCAGTTTATAAGTCGTCTTCATAAAACTGCTGCCGCCTCGTTATTCTTCCTTCACTAAACGGGTTTGATTAGATGACACTTATTTTATTTTACCATGCTCTAATATTATGTGTGTGTGTGTGTGTGTGTGTGTGTGTGTGTGTGTGTGTCTGAGCCTCAGTGTGTGTGTGTGCCCAGCCACCAGTGAAACACCCACTTAACCAGTCCACCAAGGGTAGGTTGACCACAGGAGGAAGGTACACACACACACACACACACACGGTTACAAAAACAGGCACGACCATAATCTCACGGAACATTAGGCTGTCTGTTGACATTTATGTTAGGGGCGTCTCGGGTCTGGCCAGGATCCTCACCTAAGACTGCCATACAAGACACCTAAACCTCACCTAAAGCCGCCATACAAGACACCTAAACCTCACCTAAAGCCGCCATACAAGACACCTAAACCTCACCTAAAGCCGCCATACAGAACACCTAAACCTCACCTAAAGCCGCCATACAAGACACCTAAACCTCACCTAAACGCCATACAGAGCACCTAAACCTCACCTAAAGCCGCCATACAGAACACCTAAACCTCTTAAAACACTAAAACTCTTTATCCTTCCCTAAAACATAATTACGGTAAGAATAAAATCCACTGGCTCTCCTAAATGATCCCTCAGTTTTAAGTACTAAACCTCCACCTCACCCTATCACCTCCTTTAAGGGCACCCAGTTCTCTCCCCACCGTGTGGTCAGGTACACACACCTCTCTGTTGCTTCTAAACAGCATCAGTTAGAGAGGTGAAACTTTACACATATGGGTGCCAAGGTTGTGCACCTTGGTATTACTATTGACCACGGACCCCGGGTGGTCCAGACAAGAGGTGGTTACCCGCAGGAGGGAACACTGTTGCCAGGCAAGGTTATAGTATATACTTAACCTGCAGCCGGGTAATTTTACCGAGAGTGTGTGTGTGTGTGTGTGTGTGTGTGTGTGTGTGTGTCCACGCGCGCGATCATCCGTGTGTGTGTGTCGCCCGAGCATCTTATAGCACAATAGCTGGGGCCACACACCGCCGTGACTCCTGGCACAGCACCTGGACGTGACCCAACAGTTCAATAATCAATATTTTTCCCAATATTTCGGCGAGCGGCCATTATTGTCTCCACGGTGACGGGGAGACCCACACCTCCAGGGCACACAGTACACCCTCCAGGGCACACAGTACACCCTCCAGGGCACACAGTACACCCTCCAGGCACACAGTACACCCTCCAGGGACACACAGTACACCCTCCAGGGACACACAGTACACCCTCCAGGGGCACACAGTACACCCTCCAGGGCACACACTACACCTCCAGGGCACAGTACACCTCCAGGGCACACAGTACACCCCCAGACACACAACCCTCCAGGGACACACAGTACACCCTCCAGGACACACAGTACACCCTCCAGGGGCACACAGTACACCTCCAGGGCACACAGACACCCTCCAGGGGCACACAACACCCTCCAGGGCACACAGACACCTCCAGGGGCACACAGACACACACACCTCCAGGCACACAGTACACCCTCCAGGGACACACAGTACACCCTCCAGGGGCACACAGTACACCCTCCAGGGACACACAGACACCCTCCAGGGCACACAGTACACCTCCAGGGCACACAGTACACCCTCCAGGGCCACAGACACCTCCAGGGACACACAGTACACCCTCCAGGGACACACAGTACACCCTCCAGGGACACAGTACACCCTCCAGGGGCACACAGTACACCTCCAGGGGCACACAGTACACCCTCCAGGGCACACAGCACACCTCCAGGGCACACAGTACACACCACCTTCCAGGGCACACAGTACACCCTCCAGGGACACACAGTACACCCTCCAGGGGCACACAGTACACCCCTCCAGGGACACAGTACACCTCCAGGGACACACAGTACACCCTCCAGGGACACACAGCACCTCCAGGGCACACAGTACACCTCCAGGGGCACACAGTACACCCTCCAGGGGCACACAGTACACCCTCCAGGGCACACAGTACACCCTCCAGGGGCACACAGTACACACTACACCTTCCAGGGCACACAGTACACCCTCCAGGGACACACAGCACACCTCCAGGGGCACACAGTACACCCTCCAGGGACACACAGTACACCCTCCAGGGCACACAGTACACCCTCCAGGGCACACAGTACACCCTCCAGGGACACACAGCACACCCTCCAGGGCACACAGTACACCCAGGGCACACAGTACACCCTCCAGGGACACACAGTACACCCTCCAGGGCACACAGTACACCCTCCAGGGACACACAGTACACCCTCCAGGGACACACAGACACCAGGACACACAGTACACCCTCCAGGGACACAGTACACCTCCAGGGCACACAGACAACACCTTCCAGGGGCACACAGTACACCTCCAGGGGCACACAGTACACCCTCCAGACACAGTACACCTCCAGGACACACAGACACCTCCAGGGACACACAGTACACCTCCAGGGCACACAGTACACCCTCCAGGGCACAGTACACCTCCAGGGGCACACAGTACACCCTCCAGGGCACACACACACCTCCAGGGCACACAGTACACTACACCTCCAGGGCACACAGTACACCCTCCAGGGACACACAGCACACCCTCCAGGGGACACACAGCACCCTCCAGGGCACACAGTACACCCTCCAGGGGCACACAGTACACCCTCCAGGGGCACACAGTACACCCTCCAGGGACACACAGTACACCCTCCAGGGGCACACACACCCCTCCAGGGCACACAGACCCCCAGGGACACACAGTACACCTCCAGGGCACACAGTACACCCTCCAGGGCACACAGTACACCCCCCAGGGCACACAGCACACCCTCCAGGGGCACACAGTACACCCTCCAGGGGCACACAGTACACCCTCCAGGGCACACAGTACACCCTCCAGGGGCACACAGTACACACCACACCTCCAGGGCACACAGTACACCCTCCAGGGACACACAGTACACCCCTACAGGGCACACAGTACACCCTCCAGGGACACACAGTACACCCTCAGGGCACACAGTACCCAGGGACACACAGTACACCCTCCAGGGACACACAGTACACCCTCCAGGGCACACAGCACACCCTCCAGGGACACACAGACACCTCCAGGGACACAGCACACCCTCCAGGGACACACAGTACACCTCCAGGGCACACAGTACACCCTCCAGGACACACAGTACACCTCCAGGACACAGTACACCCTCCAGGGACACACAGTACACCTCCAGGGACACAGTACACACTACACCTCCAGGGGCACACAGTACACCCTCCAGGGCACACAGTACACCCTCCAGGGACACAGTACACCTCCAGGGACACACAGTACACCCTCCAGGGACACACAGTACACCTCCAGGGCACACAGTACACCCTCCAAACACAACACCTCCAGCACACAGACACCTCCAGGACACACAGTACACCTCCAGGGCACACAGTACACCCTCCAGGCACACAGCACACCCTCCAGGACACAGTACACCCTCCAGGCACACAGCACACCTCCAGGGCACACAGTACACCCAGCACACAGACCCTCCAGGCACACACACACCTCCAGCACAGACACCTCCAGGGACACACAGTACACCTCCAGGGCACACAGTACACCTCCAGGGACACACAGTACACCCTCCAGGGACACAGTACACCTCAGGGGCACACAGTACACCTCCAGGGACACAGTACACCCTCCAGGGACACAGTACACCCTCCAGGGACACAGACACCTACAGGGACACACAGCCTCAGGACACAGCACCTCCAGGGCACACAGTACACCCTAGGGACACACAGTACACCCCGACACACAGTACACCTCCAGGGACACACAGTACACCCTACAGGGACACACAGTACACCCTCCAGGGACACACAGTACACCCTCCAGGGACACAGTACACCCTCAGGGCACACAGTACACCCTCCAGGGACAGGCACCCTCCAGGGCACACAGTACACCTCCAGGGCACACAGTACACCTCCAGGGCACACAGTACACCTCCAGGCACACAGTACACCCTCCAGGGCACACAGTGCACCCCAGGGGCACACAGTACACCCTCCAGGGACACACAGTACACCCTCCAGGGACACACAGTACACCCTCCAGGGACACACAGTACACCCTCCAGGGGCACACAGTGCACCCTACAGGGCACACAGTACACCTCCAGGGGCACACAGTACACCCTCAAACCCAACCCCTCACACCCGGCACACAGACACCCTCCAGGGACACAGCACACCCTCCAGGACACACAGTACACCCTCCAGGGACACACAGTACACCTCCAGGGGCACACAGCCCTACAGGGCACACAGTACACCTCCAGGGCACACAGTACACCCCAGACACAACACCCTCAGGCACACAGACACCTCCAGCACACAGTACACCTACACCCCACCAACACATACACCCTCCAGGGGCACACAGTACACCCTCCACACTGTTACACCCAGTACACCCCCACCACTGTTAACACCAGTACATCCCTCCACCACTGTTGCACACAGTACACCCCTCCACCACTGTTCACACAAAGTACACCTCTCCACCACTGTACACACAGTCACACCCTCCACCACTGTTACACACAGTACACCTCTCCACCACTGTTACACACAGTACACCTCTACCACTGTTACACCCAGTACACCTCCTCCACCACTGTTACACACAGGCACACCTCCTCCACCACTGTTACACCCAGTACACCTCCACCACTGTTACACACAGCATACCCTCCACCACTGTTACACACAGTACACCCTCCACCACTGTTACACCCAGTACACCCCTCCACCACTGTTACACCCAGTACACCCCTCCACCACTGTTACACACATTACACCCCTCAACCACTGTTGCACCCAGTACACCCTCCTCCACTGTTACACACAGTACACCTCCTCCACCACTGTTACACCCAGTACACCCCTCCACCACTGTTGCACACATGTACACCCTCTCCACCACTGTTACACCCAGTACACCCCTCCACCACTGTTACACACACAGTACACCTCCACCACTGTTGCACACAGTACACCTCTCCACCACCACTGTTACACAGGCACACCTCCTCCACCTCCACTGTTACACCCAGTACACCTCTCCACCACTGTTGCACACAGTACACCCCCTCCACCACTGTTACCAGCACCCTCCTCCACCACTGTTACACACAGTACACCCTCCACCACTGTTACACACAGTACACTCTCCACACTGCACACAGTGTACACCTCTCCACCACTGTTACACACAGTACACCCTCCACCACTGTTACACCCAGTACCCCTCCACCGCTGTTCCACAACAGTACACCCTCTCCACCACTGTTACACACAGTACACCTCTCCACCACTGTTGCACACAGTACACCCCTCCACCACTGTTACACCCAGTACACCCCCTCCACCACTGTTACACACAGTACATCCTCTCCACCACTGTTACACACAGTACACCCCCCATCACACACCCACTTCACCACTCCACACACAGTACACCTCCACCACCTACACACAGTACACCCTCCACCACTGTTGCAACACAGTACACCTCCCTCCACCACTGTTACACCACTCCACTCACCACTGTTACACCCAGTACACTCCCTCCACCACTGTTACACAGTACACTCTCTCCACCACTGTTCACACAGTACACCCTCCACCACTGTTACACACACAGTACACCTCTCCACCACTGTTACACACAGTACACCTCTCCACCACTTTACACCCAGTACACCCCCTCTCCACCACTCTTACACCTGGTACACCCTCCACCACTGTTACACCCAGTACACCCTCCACCACTGTTACAACAGTACACTCCTCCACCACTGTTACACACAGTACACCTCTCCTCCACTGTTACACACAGTACACCCTCTCCACCACTGTTGTACACAGTACACCCCCTCCACCACTGTTACACCCAGTACACTCCCTCCACCACTGTTACACCCAGTACCCCTCCACCACTGTTGCACACAGCATACCCCTCCACCACTGTTACACAAGTACACCTCTCCACCACTGTTACACAGAGTACACCCTCCACCACTGTTACACACAGTACACTCCTCCACCACTGTTACACACAGTACCCCCCTCCACCACTGTTACACACAGTACACCCCTCCATCTGACACTGTCATCACTCCTACATTACAGTACACTTCCCCACTCACCACTGTTGCAGAACACCCTCCTGCACCAGTGCCCACCCCACTCCACCACTGTTGCAGAACACCCCTCACCACTCTTTTACCCAGTCACGTAGTACCTCCACCACTGTTACAGTACCTCTCCTACTGTTACCAAACACCCTCCCCCCTGTTACCTCCCCTCCTACTGTTACACCCACCCCTCCTCCACTGTTACATCACCTCACCACTGTTACCTCCATCTCTTTAGTACACCCTCACCATTGTTCCTCACATTACACAGTACCCCTCCCACTGTTACACACCCCTCCTACTGTTACACCCTCACCACTGTTCCTCACCACTCTTTCCACTGTTACACAGTACACCTCTCTGTTAGTACATCTGTTACAACCCACCTCCACCACTCTTTCATGCCCCACTCACCATCTTTGTTTTACCTCCCCTCCCCCACTGTTTTACAAATACCCCTCCACCACTGTTACCCAGTACACCCCATCACCACTGTTACTCACCTCCTGTTAGTACCACCCCTCCCCTGTTACCTCATTGCTACACATCCATGTTACACCCCCTCACTCCCTGTTACACAGATACACCCCCTCACATATTGTGCCTTTCCCCCTCTACATTTATCCTCACCACTGTTACACAGTGCACCCCCTCACACTGTTACAGCCACACCCCTCCACCACTGTTACACACACAATGCCCACCCCCACTCACCACTGTTACCCAGTACATCCCTCCACCACTGTTACACACAGTACACCCCCTCACCACTGTTGCACTCTGCCCTGTTGCACACCCCCCTCACCACTGTTACACCAGTACACCCCCTCCACCATGTTGCACAGTTGCACCCCTCACCACTTTCAGTTGCTACATTCTTCCCTGTTACAGTACCTCCCACCACTGTTACACCCTGTACCCTCCACCCTGTTACAGTACACCCCTCCCACCACTGTTACACACAGTACACCTTCTCTACTGTTACACCCCCTCCACCACTGTTACACACACCTCTCCCTACTGTTACACCCAGTACATCCCTCCACCACTGTCACAGTACACCCCCTCTGTCATGTAACATACCCCTCACCACTCTCCACACATGCACCTCCACCACTTTTCCACTCACAGTACCCCTCCCACCACTGTTACACACAGTACACCTCCCACCACTGTTACACACAGTTTCCACCACTGTTACACACAGTACACCCCCTCCTCTGTTACACAGTGCACCCCTCCACCACTGTTGCACACAGTACACCTCTCCACCACTCTTTGCCTCAGTACACCCTCCACCACTGTTACACAGTACACCCTCCACCACTGTCATGCACCAAGTACACCCTCACCACTGTTACCCAGTGCCCCTTCCACCACTGTTACATGCCCACTCACCACTGTTACACAGTACACCCCCTCCACCACTGTTACACACAGTACCCCCTCTCCACCACTGTTACACAGTACACCCTCCCACCACTGTTACACAGTACACCCCTCCACCACTGTTATTTTGCCCCTCCACCACTGTTACCACACAGTACCTCTACTGTTACAGTACCCTCCACCACTGTTACCACAGTACCCCTCCACCACTGTTACCCAGTACACCCCTCACCACTGTTACACAGTACCTTCACCACTGTTAAGTACACCCTCCACCACTGTTGCACACAGTACACCCCTCCACCACTGTTACACACAGTACACCCCTCCACCACTGTTACACGCAGTGCACCCACACTCACCATGTTGCCATGCCCCTCCTCTGTTGCACAGTACACCCTCCACCACTGTTGCACCAGTACACCCCCCTCCACCACTGTTGCACACAGTTACACCCCCTCCACCACTGTTGCACACCCCTCCCACCACTGTTACACAGTGCACCCCCCTCACCACTGTTACACAGTACACCCCCTCCACCACTGTTGCACACAGTACACCTCCCACTCTTCACTTTACCCCTCACACCACTGTTGCCCACCCCTCCCACCACTGTTACAGTACACCCCTCCCACCACTGTTGCACCCAGTACACCCCTCACCACTGTTGTTACCTCCACCACTGTTGCACACACCCCTCCCTCACTGTTACACAGTACCACTGTTACACACAGTACACCCCTCCCACCACTGTTACACACATACACCCTCCACCACTGTTCACACAGTACACCCTCTCCACCTTGCCACCCAGTACACCCTCCACCACTGTTACACAGAGTACACCCCTCCACCACTGTTACACACAGTACACCTCTCCACCACTGTTACACACAGTACACCCTCTCACCACTTTTACACACTGTAACCCTCCACTGTTACACACGGTACACCCTCCACCACTGTTACACACAGTACACCCTCCACACTGTTACACAAAGTACACCCCTTCACCACTCCACACACAGTACACCCTCCACCACTGTTACACACAGTACACCCTCCACCACTGTTACACGCAGTACACCCCCTCCACCACTGTTACACCCAGTACACCTCTCTCCATCACTGTTACACACAGTCACACTCCTCCACCACTGTTACACACAGTACACCCTCTCCATCACTGTTACACACAGTACACCCTCCACCACTGTTACACACAGTACACCCTCCACCACTGCACACAGTACACCCTCCACCACTGTTACACACAGTACACCTCCTCCACCACTGTTACACAGTGCACACCTTTCCACCACTGTTGCACACAGTACACCCCCTCCACCACTGTTACACCAGTACACCACTGTTGCACACAGACACCTCTCACACTGTTACACACTGTACACCCTCCTCCACCACTGTTACACCCAGTACACCCCTCCACCACTGTTACACACAGTACACCTTCTCCACCACTGTTACACAGAGTACACTCTCCACCACTGCTACACGCAGTACACCTGCTCCACCACTGTTACACACAGTACACTCCTCCACCACTTTGCACACAGTACACCTCTCCACCACTGTTACACACAGTACACCTCCTCCACCACTGTTACACCTCAGTACACCCCCTCCACCACTGTTAAACCCAGTACACCCTCCACCACTATTACACCCGGTAAACCCCCTCCTCCACTGTTACACCCAGTACACCGGCTCCACCACTGTTCCAAACAGTACACCCTCCACTACTGTTACACACAGTACACCCTCCCTCCACTGTTACACACAGTACACACCCTCCACCACTGTACACACAGTACACCCCCTCCACCACTGTTGCACACAGTAAACCCTTCCACCACTGTTACACCCAGTACACCCCTCCACCACTGTTACACACAGTACACCCTCCACCACTGTTGCACACAGTACACCCCTCCACCACTGTTACACACAGTATACTCTTACCACTGTTACACACAGTACACCCTCCACCACTGTTACACACAGTACACCCCTCCACCACTGTTACACCCAGCACATCCTCTCCACCACTGTTCACACAGCAGACCCTTCCACCACTGTTACACACAGTACACTCCTCCACCACTGTTACACACAGGTACACCTCTCCACCACTGTTACACACAGTACACCCTCCACCACTGTTACACACACAGTACACCCCCTCCACCACTGTTACACACAGTACACCCTCCCCACCACTGTTACACCCAGTACACCTCTCCACCACTGTTGCACACAGTACACCCCATCCACCACTGTTACACACAGTACACCTCCTCCACCACTGTTACCACAGTACACCTCCCTCCACTGTTACACACAGTATTCTCCACCACTGTTACACACAGTACATCTCCACCACTGTTACACCTAGTACACCCCCTCCACCACTGTTACACACAGTACACCCCCTCCAACTGTTACACCCAGTACATCCTCTCCACCACTGTTACACCCAGTACACCCCCTCTCCACCACTGCTACACACAGTACAGTCTCCACCTACACATCACCCCTCTCTCCACTGTTACACCCAGTACACCCTCCACCACTGTTGCACACAGTACACCCCTCCACCACTGTTCACACACAGTACACCCTCCTCCACCACTGTTACACACAGTACACCTCCACCACTGTTACACAGCACACACTCCTCCACCACTGTTGCACACAGTAGCCTCCCACTTCAACACACCATCCACCACTGTTACACACAGTACACCTCCTCCACCACTGTTCACACACAGTACACCCCTCCACCACTGTTACACCCAGTACACCCTCTCCACCACTGCACACACAGTACACCTCCTCCACCACTGTTACACCCAGTACACCCTCCACCACTGTTACACACAGTACACCCTCCTCCACTGTTACACACACAGTACACCCTCCTCCACCACTGTTACACACAGTACACCTCTCCACCACTGCCACACACGGTACACCCACTCCAATTACTGTTACACCCAGCAATAATACACTGTTCATACCTTCAGATTGCCTTTTGTTAAATGTAAGCCAGACTATTTATTTCCTAATTAGCAATATTTCAAATCCAATGTACAATTAAAGGAGTGTTTGATAATGTATTGTGGTGAAGCAAGTCGCGCATGCACCCAACCGGCGCTTACTCATGCTGCACTGTAAATATTTTATAGGAGAATAAATTCATTCCATTTTACAGAGTAATGTATATATGATGTACTGATAATAATAATAATAATAATAATAATAATAATAATAATAATAGTAATAATAATAATAATAATAATAATAATAATAACAATAATAATAATAATAATAATAATAATAATAATAATAATAATAATAATAATAATAATAATAATAATAATAATAATAATAATAATAATAATAATAATAATAATAATTCTAATTACAATAATAATAAATAATAATAATAATAATAATAATAATTATGATAATAAAAATAATAATAATAATGATAATAATAATAACAATAAAAATAATAATAATAATAACAATAATGGTAATATCAATATTAATAATAATAATAATAATAATAATAATAATAATAATAATAATAATAATGATAATAATAATAATGATAATAATAAAAATAATTATGATAATAAAAATAATAATAATAATAATAATAATAATAATAATAATAATAATAATAATAATAATAATAATAATAATAATTATAATAATAATAATTATGATAATAAAAATAATAATAATAATAATAATAATAATAATAATAATAATAATAATAACAATAATAATAATAATAATAATAATAATAATAATAATTATAATAATAATAATAATAATAATGGTAATAATGGTAATAATAATAATATTAATAATAATAATAATAATAATAATAATAATAATAATAATAATAATAATAATAAAATTAGCATTAATTCGCCGTCTACTGAGGGAAGTTAACAACTTCAGCCCAAAAATAGTTGAGGAAACATGTGGTTAGTGTGTGGCAGAAGTTAACAAGAGTTTGGTACCCCTGAGCCAGCTGTGGTGTCGGTCAGCTGCACGTGGACGAGATGGCATTAATGAGGACGGTGCAACAGGTCTGCCCCAAAACCAGTGTTTCTCAAACTGGGGGCCATGGCCCCCAAGGGGGTCACGCAAGATCTTAGGGGGGGCCATGGCAGGCTAGTGTAAGTAGTATATGTTTGGAGAAAATGTGGAAATTCTTATTCAACATTTTTTTTTTTTTCCCTTGTTAGGGGAGAATTTTTTTTGTCATTGTGTGTAATAATAATACCCTACGGTACAGTTTTGATATTTACATAGTATGGTGCAGCAGCTAGTTTTTCATGTCCAACGGATTCGCTCAGATTGCACGATTCTATTTCTTGTTCAGACGAATTCCTTGGTCTCAGAACGATTCTGTTGCCAGAGACCTCTATGACGAAAAATCTCTGACTGTATTCTGGTGCTCAATGTATCAGTCATATCCAAAATTTAGTGAGATCACACTTCGAGTCCTCTTGCCATTTTCTACTACTTATTTATGTGAATCTGCTTTCTTCACCCTTCTTCAAATAGAGAATAAAAGCCGAAACTGGTTACATGTGGACCCAGACATGAGATGTGCTTTATCAGTGACTCGACCTCGAATCATTCGACTGACTGAAAGGAAACAATGTCATCCATCCCATTGAACTGAAACCAAATATGCATTTTGTTTGATGATTGTAAACATTAAATAAAGGAAGAGAACCAAAGCAGTTTATTTTCATCATTATTTGTGAGGGGCTTGGGAGAGAACTGAAAGGGGACCACGAGAATGTTGAGAGTTCCTCATGGGGGGAATGGAGTGAAAAAGTTTGAGAAACACTGCCCTAAACTGATAGTTGAAGACATTCTGGTTACCAGAGAAAACTGAGAGGGCCAGTAATGGATTTTACTGCATCACACTCGTCGTCCAAGGATTTATTAACACAGGTACCCCAATATTAACAGTACCCCATTATTAACACAGTAGATGAAGGGGGTGGTGGGTGTCGAAGGCGTTGACGACAGTTTAGTTGCACGTGTTGTTGATGGCAGTTTAGTTTCCCGTGTTGTTGATGGCAGTTTAGTTGCACATATTGTTGGCAGCACTTCAGTTGCACATACTGTTGGCGGCACTTTAGCTGCACATATTGTTGGCAGCACTTTAGTTGCACGTGTTGTTGGCGTCACTTTAGTTGCACATATTGTAGGTGGCACATTAGTCGCACGTGTTGTAGGTGGTACATTAGTTGCACGTATTGTTGGCAGCACTTTAGTTGCACGTGTTGTTGGCGTCACTTTAGTTGCACATATTATAGGTGGCACATTAGTCGCACGTGTTGTAGGTGGTATATTAGTTGCACGTATTGTTGGCAGCACTTTAGTTGCACGTGTTGTTGGCGCCACTTTAGTTGCACATATTGTAGGTGGCACATTAGTCGCACGTGTTGTAGGTGGTACATTAGTTGCACGTATTGTTGGCAGCACTTTAGTTGCACTTATTGTTAGCAGCACTTTAGTTGCACGTATTGTTGGCAGCACTTTAGTTGTACATATTGTCCGTTGCACATTAGTCGCACGTGTTGTAGGTGGCACATTAGTTGTACATATTGCAGGTGGCACATTAGTTGCACGTATTGTTGGCAGCACTTTAGTTGCACGTATTGTTGGCAACACTTTAGTTGTACATATTATAGGTGGCACATTAGTTGCACGTATTGTTGGCAGAACTTTAATTGCACGTATTGTTGGCATCACTTTAGTTGTACATATTGTCGGTGGCACATTAGTTGCACGTATTGTTGGCGTCACTTTAGTTGTACATATTGTCGGTGGCACATTAGTCGCACGTATTGTTGGCAGCACTTTAGTCGCACGCATTGTTGGCGTTACTTCAGTTGTACATACTGTAGGTGTAGGTGGCACATTAGTTGCACATGTTGTAGGTGGCACATTAGTTGCACGTATTGTTGGCAGCACTTTAGTTGCACGTATTGTTGGCGTCACTTTAGTTGTACATATTGTCGGTGGCACATTAGTCGCACGTATTGTTGGCAGCACTTTAGGCACGCATTGTTGGCGTTACTTCAGTTGTACATACTGTAGGTGTAGGTGGCACATTAGTTGCACATGTTGTAGGTGGCACATTAGTTGCACGTATTGTTGGCAGCACTTTAGTTGCACGTATTGTTGGCGTCACTTTAGTTGTACATATTGTCGGTGGCACATTAGTCGCACGTGTAGGTGTTGGCACGTATTGTTGGCAGCACTTTAGTTGCACGTATTGTTGGCGTCACTTTAGTTGTACATATTGTCGGTGGCACATTAGTCGCACGTGTTGTAGGTGGCACATTAGTTGCACGTATTGTTGGCAGCAATTTAGTTGCACGTATTGTTGGCATCACTTTAGTTGTACATATTGTCGGTGGCACATTAGTTGCACGTATTGTTGGCAGAACTTTAGTTGCACGTATTGTTGGCATCACTTTAGTTGTACATATTGTAGGTGGCACATTAGTTGCACGTATTGTTGGCAGCTCCTTAGTTGCACGTATTGTTGGCATCACTTTAGTTGTACATATTGTAGGTGGCACATTAGTTGCACGTATTGTTGGCAGAACTTTAGTTGCACGTATTGTTGGCATCACTTTAGTTGTACATATTGTCGGTGGCACATTAGTCGCACGTGTTGTAGGTGACACATTAGTCGCACGTGTTGTCGGTGACACATTAGTCGCAAGTGTTGTAGGTGGCACATTAGTTGCACGTGTTGTAGGAGGCACATTAGTCGCACGTGTTGTAGATGGCACATAAGTTGCACGTGTTGTTGGTGACACATCTGTTGCACGTGTTGTAGGTGGCACATTAGTCGCACGTGTTGTAGGTGGGACATTAGTTGCACGTGTTGTAGGTGGCACATTAGTTGCACGTGTTGTAGGGTACATTAGTTGCACATTAGTTGCACGTGTGGGTTAGTTGCACGTGTTGTGGTACATTAGTTGCACGTGTTGCTGGTGGCACATTAGTTGCACGTGTTGCTGGTGGCACATTAGTTGCACGTGTTGTAGGTGGCACATTAGTTCACGTGTTGTAGGTGGCACATTAGTTGCACGTGTTGCTGGTGGCAGGTTAAGGACCTCACACGTACAATAAATGTCTCCCTCGACCCTGCCTATATCACTAACACTGGTTTGACAATGTGAATCAATCTTTTACACTGTTCTATGTACAGGTTAACTTATCTATCTATCTATCTATCTATCTATCTATCTATCTATCTATCTATCTATCTATCTATACCTTTTAATTGGTGTGTTATGTTATGTAGAATATTTATTATTATTATTATTTTTTTTTTACTGGGATTAACCCACCCAGGCACAGGTCACTGACCCACGTCGGGGCCTGGGGGGCGAAAATGTAATAATAATAATAATAATAATAATAATAATAATAATAATAATAATAATAATAATAATAATAATAATAATAATAATAATAATAATAATAATAATAATAATAATAATAATAATAACAATAATAATAATAATAATAATAATAATAATAATAATAATAATAATAATAATAATAATAATAATAATAATAAAGGAATAAAAAATAAAAAAAAAGGTCAAAAGTGAGAAACCATATACAGTATGTATGTTGTGTTGTCAATCGTAAGAGAAACAATTGAGACCCTGCAATTGTGTGTAAATGAGGCAGAAAGTCAGATCAGCAACCAGGGACTTGGTCACAATTTTCGTAATGCCATATGGCAGCAGGGTCTACCATTAGACAATACATTATGCTTCCAACATCTTCCCAGGCGGTAGTACCTCCCTGATTGGTAGCTGCCTACTACCTACTACCTTAGTTGCTCTTATTGTATTTTTTTCTGTATTTCAATTGGGTGAATTTTTTATGTCAATATTTTCATGTTTAATTGTACGACTTTAACCCATTAGTGAATGTATATATAATTAGTGTATCTTATGATGTAATTACTTCGAGCAAGGCATTACATTTTTTGGTTATTGTATTTTATTTTATGTATTTTAGGTGTAATGATGACAACAGTTGTTATCTACACATTGCCAGGTCGATATGTTCATGCTATTCATGTTACATATTGTATATTTGTAGCGCATGTGTGGCAGATGTATAAATGTATACGGTATGTAGTTTATATGTTTCTGATGTGTATGTGGAATACAGGTACCTCATTATGTATTGTGTGGTACAGTATATCTAAATAATTATAACAGTATAATTGACTTTATTAATGAGGTTGTATATGTACAGATTTACAGCAACTGCACCTTATTAACAGCAACTGTACCCTAAAAACAGCAACTGTACCTTAATAACAGCAACTTCATCTTAATAACTGCAACTGTACCTCAATAAAAGCAACTATGCCTCAATAACAGCAACTGTACCCCAATAACAGCAGCTGCACCTTAATAACTGCAACTGTACCCTATTAACAAGAACTGTACCTCAATAACTGCAACTGTACCTCAATAACAGCAACTTGCCTCAATAACAGCAACTGTACCTCAAGAACAGCAGCTGTACTTTAATAACTGCAACTGTACCCTATTAACAAGAACTGTACCTCAATAACAGTAACTGTACCTCCATAACAGCAATGTACCTCAATAACAGCAGCTGTACTTTAATAACTGCAACTGTACCCTATTAACAAGAACTGTACCTCAATAACAGCAACTGTACCTCCATAACAGCAATGTACCTCAATAACAGTAACTGCACCTTAATAACTGCATCTGTACCCTATTAACAACAACTGTACCTCAATAACAGCAACTGTACCTCAATAACAGCAACTGTACCTCAATAACAGCAGCTGCACCTTAATAACTGCTTCTGTACCCTATTAATAACAACTGCACCTCAATAACAGCAACTGTACCTCAATAACAGCAACTGTACCTCAATAACAGCAACTGTACCTCAATAACAGCAACTGTACCTCAATAACAGCAACTGTACCTCAATAACAGCAACTGTACCTTCCTAACTGCTGCAGTACCTTAATAACAGCAACTACACCTAATTAACAGCAATTACACCTTAATAACATCATTTATACCTTCCTAACAGCAGCTGTACCTTAATAACATCGACTGCACGTTCCTAACAGCAACTAAAGTTTACTATAACAGCAGCTGTACTTCAATAACAGCAGCTGGCCAGAGATTCATTGCTCCAGCACCTGATATGTTTTAAAGAATGATTTAATTACCACCACAAAAGACATTGAATACAAAGAGCTCAATGTATCAGGGTAAATGGCCTCACTCCCAGACGTTTATGGGGGCCTTTTTTTATATCTTCTGAGAAAACCCTTTTATGTCCTGGTGAAACCTCTGGTTGAAGTCTTTTATTTATTGGAGAAGACTTGTATATATTAGAGAAGCCTTTATTTATTGCGGAAACTTTTGTTTTGTTGAAGAACCCTTTTATTTATTGTGGAAGCCTTTGTTTTAGTACAGAAACCTTTTTTGTATTGGAGAAGTTTTTTGTATTCTGGAGAATTGTTTCATCTAATGGTGAAATGTTGAAGCTTTTTATTATTATTGTGAATATCAATAAAGTTTAAATCAACGGATATAAAACACGTTTAGTAAGCATTTAAAGGTGTAAAACCCAATTCAGTTAACATTAAGAGGTGTAAAAACCTCTTTTAGTTAGCATAAACAGGTAGAAAAGCTGATTTATTTAGAATAAAAGGCTGTAAAAGCCGATATAGTTAGCATTAAGAAGCGTAAAAGCTCATTTAGCTAGATTAAGAGGTGTAAATTTAATATGTCTTCCAATCAGATAACATGGCCAATGGAACATAGTTGTTCATGAATAATGGTAGACTCGATGCTCTTACAGTTGGTGACAGCGAGAATATTGGCATTTGTTCTCTTGTCTTCCCAGCAAACTCGGTGGATGGAACGTAGACTACGTTGGGGAAAGATTTCAAGTGCCTTGTATGTGACTCATGTTTCGCTGTCATACAGCAGGGTGGGGAGGACCACTGCTCGATACACGTGCAAATTTGTAGATAATTGCAGCTCCTTACAGTTGAAGACACGGGTACTGAGTCTGCCAAAGGCTTGAGATGCACATCTGATCCGACGTTGAATCTCTTCATCGATTTCCGCAGTGGTGGACAGGTGGGAGCCAGGGTAATGGAAGTGAGTAAAATGAGAGAGAGTGGTACTGTTAAGCTGGATGGATGGTGTAGGTGTGGTTGAACCAGGGGCAGGCTGAAAGAGAATCTGAGTCTTACGTGCATTCACGTCACGAACATAATGTGCATACACATGTGTAAATGTTCAGGATCTCCTGTAGGTCGCGTTCAGTGTGACGACGAGGGAGAAGTCGTCTGCATACTGAAGTTCAGTGATTGAAGCTACTGACACCTTTGTTCCTGCCTGGATGTCCGCCCCTCACGCTAAATTATCTCTGGCACGAGTAAGGAAAGCAGCCAAGAAAATAGAAAAGAGATTTGGTGTCACTACACACCCTTGTTTTACCCCCGTTTTGATGGGGAGAACTCAAACTGGGTGTCATTGTGCAGGACACTGCTGTTCATGCTATCGTGGAGTTGCCTCACACTGACAATGAATTATGGTTGGTAGCCAAAACGACTGATGGTTCGCCAGAGGACTTCCATGTTGACCGAGTCAAAGGCCTTGGTAAGGTCAATGAAGGCCATGTACAAGTATCGATTCTGTTCTCGGCATTTTTCTTGCATTTGGCAGGCAGCAAAGATCATATCAGTGGTGCCAAGTGATGGTCTAAAGGCACATTGAGATTCTGGGAGGAAGATTTCCTCTTCAAGAAGGAATCTGTTCAGGAAGACTCAGACGATATTCTTGCCAGCTACGGACAGCAGTGAGACCCCACGGTAGTTACCACAGTCTGCCCAGTTTCCATTGTTCTTATGAATATTGTGGATCTAAGTGTCTTTAAGATCTTAGGGTATTTCTTCCTTCTCCCATATATTCTTCAGGAGAGAGTGGAGACGGCTGGTAAGCAGTGGTCCTCCTGCTTTATACGAGTACACCTCGGCTGATATTCCACCAGGCCCTGTAGCTTTGTTATTTTTCATCTGCTTGATTGCAGTGGGTACCTCATCCAGGATCCAGGGATGTAGGATAGCTGGGGTGGGTCATCTCTGGGTGCTTAGGAACCTGCTGGGTAGTCAGGGCATCCACATCAGTGTTTCGGTTGAGCAACGAAAGGTAGTGCTTTTTCCAGCTCTGACGGATGCCTTCTTCGTCTTTAATTGGAAAGTTACAATCGGATGAGAGGAAGGGGGGCCACGCCACGAGTAGTTGGACCGTCTTGAGCTGATCCACGGTTTTTGCATTTCACACGCTATATTTTTCAGCCGTTCACTGATTAGTTTGCAAAGCTTGCTCTGGATCTCTGCTTTGTTCTCGTTGAAGGTATGACCTTTAGTCCGAGACTTAGGGTTGTTCTGCCAGTCAGTGAGAGCAGCACATTTACTATTGACGAGTACTTCAATTTCCATGTCGTTTTCATCAAACCAATCCTGGTGTTTTCCTTTGATCTGGCCGAGGGTCTCGTTGCAGGATTTTGTGAAGACAGCTTTCATGGGACAAAATTCGGCACTTGGATATTCGTTGTTTATTGTTGGGTTATTTATCAACCCATTGTTGAGCTGCTCTCTGAAAACATGTGCTACTGCTGGATCCTCCACTCACTTGGTGTTAAAGATTCTTCTGGAGGCTTGTTGCGTTCGCCGTTTTGGGGCGATGTAAAGGAGAGTTTGGCTCTATCGAGCTGATGATCTATGTTCCAGTGGTCTGAGCCAGGCATTGCTCGGGTGATAAGGACTTTGTGATAAACCTTTAAAGCATACACTTGAACATTATATTATTGAATGTGAGACAGTCAAAGACTTCAGGCCACCTGGCTTATTGTATCATGACCTATGTAATTATTGTACTACATTGAATCAGGAGTCCTTGAGGACATTCTTGCTCTCTATCCAATATTTGCTAGCCCACACTGACTAGTCCTCAAATAGAATATGATTTCTACTGTATAGGAACCACTGTCCTGCATGGCAGTGAACGGTGATATCACCCACATGATTCTGACCTATGTATACTATTACTGAATCTTATCTATTTCTTTGTATATGAACCTCTGTCTTGCATGGCAGTGAGAAGTGATAACACCCTCAATGTTAAGACCTGACTGAATTACTCAGAATAGCCAAATTGTACTCCAAGCCTTGCCAGTATATTTGTTAACCATTAATCTTTCTCCGGCAGTAATGTAGCCAATGAGATGCCAATGATTGGATCGTGGGTGTTGCCAAGAGTTCTTGAACTCGTCAGCCTGCCTAAACAAGGTATTGGTGACAGTGAGGTTGTGTTCAGCTCACTTGCTATGGAGGAGTAGGCCGTTGGGATTAGACTTGCCTACTTCATTTTTCCCTCTGGTTCCCTGGCCTATGTTAGCAACTCTGCCAACTCAGGCATTGAAGTCACCTAGAAGCACAACCTTATCTTCTATGGGGATAGAGGTGAGTACTCTGTCAAGGTCGATGGACAAGGCCTCCTTGATGTCATCCTCTGCATCCAGTGTTGGGCGCATACACTGATGAAGGCATGACGTTGATTCATTGGGACTCGGAGCGTCGTTAGGCACTTGTTGATCCCAACAAACATTTTATTTAGCCTATGTAGGATGGATTGGCGAATGGCAAAGCCAATTCCATAAATGCAGTTTCTCTCTGCAGCAGGCTTCCCCTTCCAGAAAAAGGTATAGCCAGACCCCCGTTCTGTGAGTCGATCCTCGTCCGGGAGTCGGGACTCACTAAAGGCTGCTATGTCGGTGTTATACCTACACATCTCTTTTGCCACAAGGGCGGTTATTGTTTCTGGACGCTATTTTTGCCAATAGAAGGGTCCTGACATTCCATGCAGCGACCATAAGAGGTTGTTTAGTTAATTTTTTGCTTTGATCTGTGATTATGATTGCGTTTTCAACCGCATAAGGATGACCTTACTGGGTGCGGTTGCCTAGTTAGGTTGTTTATTTAAGCAGGCTATGCTTAGGGCACCTTTTCTGGCCCCTTCCCCATGTGGGGTGAGCAGAGTGGCTTCTCGAGACGGCTGCTCAGTCGCACATACAGGACCGGATTACACTGCTGCCTAGATCCCGGTTCATAAACGACCATCTTATCTATGCCGCCCAAGTGCAGAGTTGTGACTAGAGACTCCAGGCAGTCATCTTTTCCTGATGATGAAAAATATGATGAGCTGAATGATAGATGCGCGTGAGTTGATTCATGTGGCGAGGCAGGAGCACAGGCTGGAACCACACATCTTGGCTATCCCTTTTCGTGATCCGGTGATGCAAGCAGTTGCAACGACTGTGGAGATTGAGAGTCGCAATAGACTACCGATAGCCCAGTTTCTTGGGTTTCGCCTGAGTAGCTTGTCCATCTTGCATTGCCTTCGTCCGTCGGTTTAGTCGTTGGTCACTTCTTCCGCCTATACCGCCGTTGGAGTCTTGTTGACCTCTTATACATTTGTGCCTGATGCGGGGCTCCACCGCAGATTTTTCGTTTGAGCTTTACTCCCGTAGCCTTGTACCGTACTTACCAAGGTTAATCCGTAAGGCACCGGAGCAGTGGTTGGTAGGCGCCAAGTCACAACTCTGCCGCTTATGGGCAGAGTTGTGACTAGAGACTCCCGGCAGTCATCTTTGCCTGTCCCCGTCGCCACTCGTCCGTCACACTAGGTCTTTTGGGGTATAGGGTTTTTGATGATGATGAGAAGTATGATGAGCTGGATGATGGCTGCAACCACACATCTTGACTATCCCCTTTCCTGATCCAATGGTGCAAGTGTTGCAACGACTGGGCAGAGGGAGAGGTGAAATGGCCTGCCTATAGCCCAGTTTGTTGGGTTTCGCCTTAGTAGCTTGTCCATCATGCATTGCCTTCGTCCGCCGGTGTTGTCGTTGGGTTCCCATGGTGGTCACCTCTTCCGCCTATAACCCCGTTAGGGTCTTGTTGGAGCTCTGTAAGCATGTTTTCCTGATGCAGGACTTCACACCAGATTTTTCGTTTGGGGTTTGTTTCCGTAGCCTTATACCTACCAAGGTTAATCTGCAAAGCAGCGGGGAAGCGGTTGGTAGGCTCCAGAACGTGTCCACATGCCGGTGGGCCTATGCATCAACCCTCTGGGGCTCACTGTTACTCTGAGATCCCCTGCTGGGCCCACGGCACCCAGTTACCGTTTGTTGCCACGAGGAGGCACAGCAGCAGTCTTGATGGTGAAGAGGCTGTGTACTGGCAGGGGAAAACCTGTGCAAGTTGCTTCCCTGTTCGCCACGAGGGCTAACCAGCGGCGGTAGGTGAAAGCGAGAGGAAGCAAGCAGTGCTTGAACCTTAACACTAACCTAATGCTGCCACACTAGACGCATTACACCACCCTGTGCGAGCAGACATACATACACACACACACACACACACACACACACATAAACAAACTCATTTACATACAGCTGACAGGGACAGTATGACAGCAAACAAACTAATCCTCGGAGCTGGACCCAAATTGTCACGCAATAAACCTGGGTTTAGTTATATAAAATTAGGTTAGGTTAAGCTAGGTTAGGTTAGGTTAGGTCAAGCTAGGTTAGATTTTAAGTAAGTTAGGCAGAGCTAGGTCTACTTAGGTTAGGTTTGTGATAAATTTGGTCAAGTTCGGTCAAGTTAGGTTTGGTTGGTGGTAAGTTAGGCTTCGGTAGGTTAGGTTGGTGGTAAGTTAGGCTTCGGTAGGTTAGGTTGGTGGTAAGTTAGGCTTCGGTAGGTTAACTTAGGCTATGTTTGTTATGAGTTAGTTTAAGTTAGGTCAAGTTAGGTCAGGCTTGTGGTAAGTTAGGTGAAGTTTCGGGTGCGAACATTACAGGAAGACCATGACAACAGCAACATTAAGGCAGATTACCTTAATGTGTCATATAGGCAGGTGTGGAGGTAGCAGATGTGGAGGTAGCAGATGTGGAGGTAGCAGGTGTGGAGGTAGCAAGTATGGAGGTAGAGAACCACACAGAGGTTTTTAATGGGTCACCTTTATGGTTCCTCATGAATATTCGACATGTGAGTGAGTGTATATTAACATAGAGATATACTGCCGTGTGTCCGTCACTGTACTGCTCCACGTGTATAGTATGTGTATGTTTATCTGTATATCTGATATATGCTAACGTAGACAAACGCATATAGATATATTAATATAACACACACAGACACACACACACACACACACACACACACACACACACACACACACACACACACTCTTCGGGCAGTGGATAGTTCACCATCCCTGGACTGAAGTACTTAGCGTGGATGACGTGGAAACCAAATGGATAAATTATACCAACACCACCACGGAAGCTCACCACCACTTCTTCCCCGAGAAGTCCGTCAGATCTCACCCAGCTGACTTGCCCTGGATCACACCTCGGATCAAAAGACTTATGCAACAGAGAGACAGAGCCTTTCATCTCAATGACCACATCCGCTACAGGTCCCTTCGCAACCGAGTCATCCGCGAAATACGCACTGCAAAGAAGTCCCACTACCCAACCAAATTACAACACCTGAAGCAGACCAACATCAGTCAATGGTATGGTAAGCTTAAAGAACTCTGTGGACTAAACAATAAGACACACCCCCTCCCCTTCCTTAGCCATCTCACTAATGTTGACGCAGCTGAGCAAACAAATAACCATTTCGCTACTATATGCCAGACGCTCCCACGGCTTGACACAACCACTCTCCCTGCTTACCTACCAGCCCCCCTTCCCACTGACTTAGTAGAAGAATTTGACGTAGCAAAACGCCTGGACAAACTAAAATTAAAACGCTCTACCACCCCCATTGACTTACCAATGAAACTCTTCAAGGAGTTCTCCCCGGAGCTTGCTAAACCCCTCTGCTCCATCATCAATGCTTCTCTCAGTCAAGCCAGATGCCCAGCTGACTGGAAGACCTCTTATGTATCACCAGTGCCCAAGTCAACCAGCCCACAATCCTTAAATCAGCTACGACCTATTGCAATCACCCCAATACCCAGCCTAATCTGTGAAAGTTTGTGTCTGACTGGCTTATGCTGATATTGCAGGAGCCGTAGACCAGCATAATTTGGCAACATGAAAACTTCACCTACTCGTCTTGTCAGCCTTGACGAAAAATGCCATCCGGGAGAAACGAAAACGCCTGTAGCTGCCGCCTTCATTAGATTTCTACTAAAGCGTTCGACCTATCGACCAAGGCTATTATAATCATCAATAAAGCGTTGACCGGGCTTCGGAGAAGTCTTATACCATGGCTTATAGACTCTCAGTGACCGACGCCGTTTCGTACGCTTCCGAGGGCCATTCCACCTTCAGTCAATTACCCGTGGCATCCCCTAAGGTAACCAAGATGGGACCACTCAGTTTCCTTTATGCCTAATAATGATGCCCCAAGAGAAAGTCCCCCTGCTCGCTGGAAATATGTCGATGATTCCACCATTGGATCGTCAACAATTCTGCTCCCTAACTATACCGCCCCTTCCAGATTTATTGAACAGTCTCCAAAACTGGGCCACCAACAACCATGCTCACTATCAACCATACCAAGACCATGGTTATGCACATCAACCCTCTCCTCCGACATTGTCCCACCCTCCTTCCATTAATACTCTAGGTCCGGAACAACACACTCCAGGTTGTAGATTCCACGAAGCTTCCTTTATGTCACCATAGACAACAAACTAAATTGGAAACCACACGTCAGTGAAGTTGTCAAATCCTCCAGTTTCCGCCTCCACCTTCCAGCTGACTGTCCTCAGAGCCTCAGGTTTATACAACATTCATATTTCCTGCCTACCTATGCCTCCCCACCTGGTCTTCCTCCCTAAAATGCCACAACGTAAACACCTAGAAAGTGCAAAGGGGTATGCAAGATTATTCTCCCTTCCTACTCCACATATCAAGAAGCGCTCAAATACACTGACCCTCTTTCGACTCACTGACCATCACCACGACCTCATCCAAAATTTGGTGAAGAAGCTTCTACACCATCCCCGACACCGGCCCTACTACCACCTGAGATCCCTTGGTCCAGAATTCGTTGTTCGACACCACAACCGCATCCAGCCCATACGCAATGAATCCGATCGCTATAAGAACAGCCCAGTCCCAACTATTGTAAAATTATCAATAACTTGTAATAAATCAGTGTATCTAATTCCCAAAAAACATTTGCCCCACACTCGTCACCATGTTGAAATGAACTGTGGTTTGAGCTTTTCCCTCATCTAGTTATTATACGTCTTATTTTAAATATATCATGTACCGGTATTATTTGTAATTCGTAACCCAACGTATATTTTCAGCCTTCTGGCTGCCAAGCTCTTTCAATAAACCGTTATGTATTATTATTGTTATTACACACACACACACACACACACACACACACACACACACACACACACACACACACACACACAAACACTTGTTTGCTCTGTAAATCATCATCTATCTACCAATTAGTTAGTGTGGTGGTGGTGGTGGTGGTCGGTATAAAAGTTTAAATGTTATCTATTAGACCTTACATACAGCCAGCAGCCATTACATGTTGATTGTTGTATGTTGCTTGGTTACGTTATCAGCTCCGATCAGTTCAATACTACTTATTCAGCGACCATGACCGCTAGAGACGTCCTTCCGATGGTCAGCTATCAGCTAGGGGTATGCTGATACATATTTATCACTCAACAGTATTCGAGAGAGAAATCGACAACGTCTGGGTACCCCTCGACCAGACTGTTACGTGCGGATTGTCCAGGTTCGGTCCACATTATTTCTTTCCTCCTTGTCCTGCAATGTGTTTCCAGAATCAACAAGACTAACAAAACAGTCGCTCACACACTCACCATCGCGGGGTTCACGAGGCAGCTCACCATCAGCTGCACCATAATCTGTAAACAAAGACATTTTGATCAGCAAGATGATGTACACACACATTCAACACTAAACATAGACAGACATAAACAGAAACGCAATGAAAGAGAAACAAGAGAAGGATAATAATAAACTATGAGAGAGAGAGAGAGAGAAGAGAGAGAGAGAGAGAGGAGAGAGAGAGAGAGAGAGAGAAGGATAACATTATTTAAATAGTTTACGTCAGTTGTAACGTTATGTAGATTTTGAAGATATTAATACAACCATTATATAGTTAAATTGAATAATAATAATAATAATATAATAATAATAATAATAATAATAATAATAATAATAATAATAATAATAATAATAATAATAATAATAATAATAATAATAATAATAATAATAATAATAATAGTAATAATAATAATAAATAATAATAATAATAATAATAATAATAATAATAATAATAATAATAATAATAATAATAATAATAATAATAATAATAATAATAATAATAATAATAACAATAATAATAATAATAATAATTAACGGTTTATTGAGAAATACCGTCGCCATAAGCTAAAAACATACAGACACTTCTGATACAATATAAAATGACGTAAGATCGTTTAACAAGGAATCTTAATCAATTAATCAGATTACCGTCCTCATGTCTGAGGGTTGGCGACCACAGTCCTCCACTCTCAACGTTCTCGGGCTGTTTTTACCAATCATTCAAGGATTTGTATCTCCCGGGACCCAGTTTTTAATTTAATTCATCCATCCACTTTCTGCCTTCCCCTGGCCCTCCGACCTTTAACTTTACCCATTAATATTTTTTATTATCTCTCACCCCTAATCTCAGCAATGAAGAAAATGATTGACAAGGTAGGAGAGAGAGAGAGAGAGAGAGAGAGAGAGAGAGAGAGAGAGAGAGAGCTTGAACACATTTTCATCATTAGTTCCGAATCAATACAATGATTTACAAGTGCCATACCTAAGATAGCCTTACCTGGGGGGGTGTATAGTGTATTTTGATCTATTTGTAATAAATGATGGATATTCTAATGTAAAACAAATACGTGTGTGTAATGAAGTCTGTCACCTGGATCTCTTGCTTGTAAACATCTATTTTAGGATTACTATTGTGGTATATTCTGAGTCCTGGAGGTTTGCTAGAAAACCTGCTTTTTTATGAGACAGTAAAGGAGAGAAAGAGAGAGAGAGAGAGAGAGAGAGAGAGAGAGAGAGAGAGAGAGAGAGAGGCACTTTGAGAATAAAGCATCGAAAACTTCCTGCAGACAAACAAATAATCGAAAGACATAAACAAAAAATAATCCTATAATAAACATAATAATTAACAGAAAAGGAGAGAAATATGAAAGATATTCTTGTAAGCAGGAGGAGAGAAGAGGAAAGTGTGAGATGACCCCAGTATGGAGGCCACACATGGGCCAGGTGTGAGCCTTATATCAGAATGAAACACTGCCACGTTTCACTGGCTTCTGTATTTTCCAGTCTGTTTTTTCCAATATGAGCAGGAGAGGAGGTGAGAGGGCGGTGGAGGGATAAGGTTGGAATGAGTGAGGGGTTGTGGAAGAATTCACTGGGGTTAATGTTGTCTGACCTTAGTTTACTTAATCCCGGTCTCTCGCCCTGTCTAATTGGCCCCAGACTATTGTTTGCTAATATGTGTGTGACCAGTGAGGTGGTGGTGTTGTGATGGTGGTATTGTGGTGTGTGTGTGCCTGCTGATGTATGATGGCAGTGAACCACCACATACCACCACCATCACCACCACCATCCTGCACACCACCACACACCATCACCACAACCATCACTACCACCATCTGCAACCCATCATAAATAACAAACATCCACAACCACCATCACTACCAACAATCCATACAACCATCACTACCACCATCACTACCACCATCACTACCACCATCTCAAAACCATCATAACAACAACATCTGTACCACCATCACCACCACCATCTATACCACCATCACTACCACCATCACTCCACCATCACCATCTATACCACCATCACTACCACCGTCACTACCACCATCTGTACCATCATAAGTAAAACATCTGTACACCATCACCACACTACCATCTATACCACCATCACTACCACCATCACTACCACCATCTGCATCATAAGTAAAAACATCTGTACCAAATCACCACCACCATCCATACCACCATCACTATCACCATCACTACCACCATCCAACCATCATAAGTAACATCTGTACCACCATCACCACCACCATCTATACCACCATCACTACCCACCATCACCCACCATCTGTACCATCAAGTAATAACATCTGTACGACCATCATCACCACCACCATCACTACCAACCATCAATACCACCATCACTACCACCACCATCTGTACCATCACAAATAAAACATCTACCACCACCACCATCCATACCATCACACCACCATCTCAAAAATAACCATCATCACATACCCATCTATACCACCATCACTACCACCATCACTACCACCATCTGTACCATCATAAGTAAAAACATCTGTACCACCATCACTACCACCATCTATACCACCATCACTACCACCATCAGTCACACATCTGTAAATTCACCATTACCAAAATCTATACCACCATAACCATCTACCATCACTACCACCATCTGTACCCATATAAAAATAACACCATCTGTACCACCATCACTACCAAACACCATCATCACCACCATCTGTACCCCACCATCACTACCACACCATCTGTACCACCACCATCAACTACCACCCATCTGTACCACAACCACCACATCTGTACCACCATCACTACCACCATCTATAACACCACCATCACTACCACCATCACTACCACCATCTGTAACATCACAATAACAACATCTGCAACTCCATCACTATCACCATCTAATACCATCACACCATCACTACCACCATTTATACCACCATCACTACCCCACACCCATCCGTACCCATCATAAACATCAACATCCACCACCATCATCACCACCAAATCTTAATCACAAACAACAACATCCGTACCACCATCACCATCATACCAATCACTACCACCATCACCACCAAAATCATCCGTAACCATCACAACAACAACATCTGCACCACCATCACCACCACCATCCAAACAATCACCACCACCACCAACCAAATCCGTAACTACTAAACAACAACATCCAGCACCACCACCACCACCCATCCATACCACCACTACCACCACACTCACCACCATCCACCCCACCACCCACACCCATCAAACAACAAACATCCAAAAAACTCACACCACCACCACCACCAACCCACCACCACCACCACCACTACCACCATCTAAACCACCAACACCACCAAACTACCACCACCAAAACCACCATCACTACCACCATCAATACCCACCACCACCACCCATCTGTCCCACCATCTATACCATCATAAAATAACAACATCTATACAACCATCACTATTATGATCACTACCACTCATCCATATCATTAGTCAATTACCACTGATTCAGAAACACTACTCACCACTACCTATGATGGTGGTGATGGCTTCTGTTAGATGGTGTGTATGGTACAGATAGTTGTTATTTATGATGGTACAGATGGTATACTACGTAACTGAAGTACAATTGAT
>NW_024712735.1:0-3081 GCF_018991925.1 Homarus americanus
TACTCGATCAGGGGACTTTGTTATACTCGATCAGGGGTATTTGTTTTACTCGATAAGGGGCCTTTGTTATACTCGATGAGGGGACTTTGTTATACTCGATCATGGGCCTTTGTTATACTCGATCACTGGACTTTGTTATACTCGATCAGGGGACTTTGTTATACTCGATGAGGGGCCTTTGTTTTACTCTATCAGATGACTTTGTTATACTGGATCTGGGGACTTTGTTATACTCTATCAGGGGACTTTGTTATACTCGATCAGGGGACTTTGTTATACTCGATCAGGGGAATTTGTTATACCCGATCACGGGACTTTGTTATACTTGATCAGGGGCTTTTGTTATACTCGATGAGGCGGCTTTGTTATACTTGATGAGGGGACTTTGTTATACTTGATCAGGGGTCTTTGTTATACTCGATCAGTGGACTTTGTTATACTCGATAAGGGGACTTTAATATACTCGATCAGGGGACTTTGTTATACTGTATCAGGGGGCTTTGTTACACTCTATCAGGGGACTTTGTTATACGCGATCAGGGCTTTACATTTCTCAATCAGGGGAGTTTGTTATATACTCGATGGTGGACTTTGTTATACTCGATCAGGGGACTTTCTTACACTCGATCAGGGGAATTTGTTTATATGCTTGATGAGGATAAAGGGCCTTTGTTATACTCGATGAGGATCTTTGCTATATACTCTTTCAGAACTTTGTTATATGATCCAGGTAACTTTGTTATCCTCGATGAGGGGGCGTTGTTATACTCGATTAGTGGACTTTGTTATACTCGATCAGTGGACTTTGTTATACTCGATCTGGCGACTTTGTTATACTCGATCAGGTCACTTTGTTATACTCGATCAGGGGACTTTATTATACTCGATTAGGGGGCTTTGTTATGCTTGATCAGGGGCGTTTGTTGTACTCGATGTGGGACCTTTGTTATACTCGATCAGGGGACTTTGTTATACTCGATCAGGGGCCTTTGTTATACTCGATCAGGGGGCATTGTTATACTCTATCAGGGGACTTTGTTATGCCCGATCAGGGGAGTTTGTTATACTCGATCAGGGGACTTTGATATACTCGATCAGGGGACTTTGTTATCCTCGATCAGGGGCCTTTGTTATACTCGATCAGGGGACTGTGTTATACTCAATCAGGGGACTTTGTTATACTCGATATGGGGCCTCTGTTATACTCGATCGGAGGACTTTGTTATACTCGATCAGGGACTTTGTTATACTCGATCCAGGGGCCTTTGTTATACTCCGGTGGGGCCTTTGTTGCTTACCGTGAGGAGCTTTTTGTTATACTCGATCACGGGACTTTGTTATACTTGATGGGGCCTTTGTTGCACTCGAGCAAGAACTTTGTTGGCACTCGATCCGGTGCTGTTGCTACTCGATGAGGGCCCATTGTTATACTGGTGGGGGACTTTGTTGACACTACCGATAAAGTTGCCCTTTGTTATACTCCGATTAGGGACTTCGTTATACTCGATCAGGACTTTGTTTGTCCTCGATCAGGGACTAATTATACTCGATCGAGGGATCTTTGTTATATATGGGGGACTTTGTTATGCTGGATCTGGGGACTTTGTTGCGCCGATCAGGGTTGTTTTGCATTTTCTATTGATCCGGGGACTTTGTTCTTCTCGATTAGGGGCCTTTGTTATACTCGACCAGGGCACTTTGTTATACTCGATAAGGGGAATTTGTTATACTCGATAAAGACTGTTATGCTCGATTAGGGGACTTTGTTATACTCGATGAGGGCCATTGTTATATACTCAATCAGGGACTGGTATACTCGATAAGGGACTTTATTATACTCGATGAGGGCTTTTAATTTATATGATAAAGGGGACTTTGTTATACTCGATCAGGTGACTTTGTTATACTCGATCAGGGGACCTACTTATACTCGATGAGGGCCTTTGTTTTTCCTATCAGATAACATTTATACTGGATCTGGGGACTTTGTTATACTCGATCCGGTACTTGTTGTACTCGATCCGGGGCCTTTGTTGTACTCGATGAGGGGCACTGATATCCTCCCGATAAGGGCCTTGGTTATTCTCTGATAGAGACTTTCCTTTATACTCGATGGACTGTTATATGATGAAATTTGTTATATACTCATTAAGGGGCGCTGGTATACTCAATCAGTGGACTTTGTTATACTCGATTAGGGGACTTTAATATACTCGATCAGGTGACTTTGCTATACTCGATCAGGGGACTTTAATATACTCGATCAGGGGACTTTGTTATACGCGATCAGGGGACTTTGTTTTACTCGATCAGGGGACTTTGTTATTCTCGATAAGGGGACTTTGTTTTACTCGATGAGGGTGCTTTGTTATACTCGATCGGGGGACTTTGTTATACTCGATAAGTTGCCTTTGTTATACTCGATTAGGGGACTTCGTTATACTCGATCAGGGGACTTTGTTATACTCGATCAGGGGACTTTAATATACTCGATCAGGCATCTTTGTTATACTCTATCAGGGGACTTTGTTATACTCGATGAGTGGCCTTTGTTTTACTCTATCAGGGGACTTTGTTATACTGGATCTGGGGACTTTGTTATACTCGATCAGGTTGTCGGTTATTCTTGATCAGGGACTTGCTATACTCGACCAGGGCCTTTTTGTTATACCTGACCAGCCTTTACAATTTCCGATCAGGACCTTGTTATAATTTCGATATGGGATTTCGCCATACCTGATCAGGAATTTGCTATACCGATAAGGGGACTTTGTTATACTCGATCAGTGGACTTTGTTATACTCGATCAGGGGACTTTATTATACTCGATGAGGGGCCTTTGTTTTTCTCTATCAGATGACTTTGTTATACTGGATCTGGGGACTTTGTTATACTCGATCAGGGGCCTTTGTTGTACTCGATCTGGGGGCCTTTGTTGTACTCGATGAGGGGCCTTTGTTATACTCGATAAGGGGCCTTAGTTATTCTCGATGAGGGGAGTTTGTTATACTCGATGAGTGGACTTTGTTATACTTGATGAGGGGCCTTTGTTATACTCGATGAGGGGCCTTTGTTATACTC
>NW_024712736.1:0-15638 GCF_018991925.1 Homarus americanus
CTTATCGTACTGTACCGCCTGCTGTCTGCTTATCTGGTACTGTACCGCCTGCTTGCACCTCGCCTGTTGTAATTGCTTACTGTGTGTTGTACCGCCTGCACTGCTCATCTGGTACTGTGACTGCCTACTGACCTGCTTTACTGTGTGTACTGCCTGCTTTAACTTCGCTTATTGTGTTGACTGTACCACCTGCTGTACCCGCTTACTGTGTGTACTGTACCGCCTGTTGCACTGCCTGTTGCACCTCGTTATCTGGTACTGAAATGCCTGTTGTACCTCACATTGTGTTGACTTATACCGCCTGCTGCACCTCGCTTACTGTGGGTACTGTACCGCCTGCTGTAATTGCTTACTGTGTGTACTGTACCACCTGGTACCCTGGTTTACTGTGTGTACTGTACCGCCTGCTGTACTCGCCTGCTGTACCTCGCTTTATCTGGTACTTGTACCGCCTTTGTCACCTCGCTATTACTGTGTTGACTATACCGGCCTGCTTGTACCTCGGCTTTGTGTGTACTGTACCGCCTGCTGTAATTTCGCTTACTGTGTTGACTGTACCGCCTGCTGTACCTCGCTTACTGTGTGTACTGTACCGCCTGCTGTACCTCGCTTACGTCTGACTGTACCGCCGGTACGCTTCATTGTGTTGACTGTACCGCCTGCTGTACTGCTTACTGTGTGTACTGTACCGCCTGCTGTACTGGCTTACTGTGTTGACTGTACCGCCTGCTGTACTTGCTTACTGTGTGTACTGTACCACCTGCTGTACCTTGCTTACTGGTGTATTGTACCGCCTGCTGTACCTCGCCCGCTGTACCTCGCTTATCAGTGTACTGTACCGCCTGCTGTACCTCGCTTATCTGTTGACTATACCGCCTGCTGTACCGCTTACTGTGTGTACTGTACCGCCTGCTGTACCTCGCTACTTGTGTTGACTGTACCGCCCTGTACCTCGCTTACTGTAGCTGACTGTACCGCCTGTTGCACCTCGCTTACTGTGTGTACTGTACCGCCTGCTGTACTGCTTACTGTGTTGACTGTACCGCCTGCTGTACCGCTTACTGTGGACTGTACCGCCTGCTGTAATTTCGCGTTCTGTGTGCTGTACCGCCTGCTGTACCTCGCTTACTGTGTTGACTGTACCGCCTGCTGTACTCGCTTACTGTTGACTGTACCGCCTGCTGTACCTCGCTTACTGGTGTACCGCCGCCTGCTGTAACTGCTTACTGTGTTGACTGTACCGCCTGCTGTACCTCGCTTACTGTGTACTGTACCGCCTGCTGTACCTCGCTTACTGTGTTGACTGTACCGCCTGCTGTACCCTCGCTTACTGTGTACTGTACCGCCTGCTGTACCTCGTTTTATGTGCTGACTGTACCGCCTGCTGTACCTCGCTTACTGTGTTGATCTGTACCGCCTGCTGTACCTCGCTTACTGTGTGTACTGTACCGCCTGCTGTACTCGCTTACTGTGCTGACTGTACCGCCTGCTGTACCTCGCTTGTGTTGACCGTACCGCTGTCGCTTATGTGTACTGTACCGCCTGTTGCACTGTTACGTTATGTACCGCCTGCTGTACCTGCTTTTACTGTGTTGATCGTACCGCCTGCTGTACCTCGCTTACTGTGTGTACTGTACCGCCTGCTGTACCTGCTTACTGTGCTGACTGTACCGCCTGCTGCACTGCTTACTGGTGTACTGTACCGCCTGCTGTACCTCGCTTACTGTGTGTACTTACAGCCTGCTGCACTTGCTTACTGTGTTGACTGTACCGCCTGCTGTACCTCGCTTACTGTGTGCACTGTACCGCCTGCTGCTTACCTCGCTTACTGTGTGTACTGTACCGCCTGCTGTACCTCGCTTACTGTGTGTACTGTACCGCCTGCTGCCTCGCTTACTGTGTGTACTGTACCGCCTGCTGTACCTCGCTTACTGTGTTGACTGTACCGCCTGCTGTACCTCGCTTACTGTGTGTACTGTACCGCCTGCTGTACCTCGCTTACTGTGTTGACTGTACCGCCTGCTGTACCTCGCTTACTGTGTGTACTGTACCGCCTGCTGTATCTCGCTTACTGTGTTTGACTGTACCGCCTGCTTTGCCTCGCTTACCTGTGTTGACTGTACCGCCTGCTTTGCCTCGCTTACTGTGTGTACTGTACCGCCTGCTGTATCTCTTACTGTGTTGACTGTACCGCCTGCTGTACCTCGCTTACTGTGTGTACTGTACCGCCTGCTGTACCTCGCTTACTGTGTGTACTGTACCGCCTGCTGTACCTCGCCTGTGTTGACTGTACCGCCTGCTGCACCTCGCTTACTGTGTGTGCTGTACCGCCTGCTGTACCTCCTTACTGTGTACTGTACCGCCTGCTGTACCTCGCTTACTGTGTTGACTGTACCGCCTGCTGTACCTCGCTTACTGTGTACTGTACCGCCTGCTGTATCTCGCTTACTGTGTGACTGTACCGCCTGCTGTACCTCGCTTACTGTGTTGACCTTACCGCCTGCTGTACCTCGCTTACTGTGTGTACTGTACCGCCTGCTGTATCTCGCTTACTGTGTTGTTGTACCGCCTGCTGTACCTCGCTTACTGTGTGCTGTACCGCCTGCTGTATCTCGCTTACTGTGTTGACTGTACTGCCTGCTGTACCTCGCTTACTGTGTGTACTGTACCGCCTGCTGTATCTCGCTTACTGTGTGACTGTACCGCCTGCTGCCTTCGCACTGTGTGTACTGTACCGCCTGCTGTATCTCGCTTACTGTGTTGACTGTTACCGCCTGCTGTATCTCGCTTACTGTGTACTGTACCGCCTGCTGTACCTCGCTTACTGTGTTGACTGTACCGCCTGCTGTACCTCGCTTACTGTGTGTACTGTACCGCCTGCTGTATCTCGCTTACTGTGTTGACTGTACCGCCTGCTGTACCTCGCTTACTGTGTGTGCTGTACCGCCTGCTGCTTACTGTGTGTACTGTTCCGCCTGCTGTACCTCGCTTACTGTGTTGACTGTACCGCCTGCTGTACCTCGCTTACTGTGTGTACTGTACCTGTGCCTCGCTTACTGTGTGCTGTACCGCCTGCTGTACCTCGCTTACTGTGTTGACTGTACCGCCTGCTGTACCTCGCTTACTGTGTGTACTGTACGCTGCTGTATCTCGCTTACTGTGTTGACTGTACCGCCTGCTGTACCTCGCTTACTGTGTTGACTGTACCGCCTGCTGTACCTCGCTTACTGTGTGTACTGTACCGCCTGCTGTATCTCGCTTACTGTGTTGACTGTACCGCCTGCTGTACCTCGCTTACTGTGTGTACTGTACGCCTGCTGTATCTCGCTTACTGTGTTGACTTTGTACCGCCTGCTGTACCTCGCTTACTGTGTGTGCACCGCCTGCTGTATCTCGCTTACTGTGTTGACTGTACCTGCTGTCTCGCTTACTGTGTTTTGCTGTCTCGCTTGTTGTGCATACTGCTTTGCCTGTTTCTCATCTTCCTTCCTCACTGAACATGGAGACTTTCTCTGTGAGTACTTCTTTATCTGACCCCAAGCCTGTCTCCATCACTGAACATGGAACCAACATTCAGGCTTTTCTCCTACTTAAGTCTCATATCTTTCCAAATACCTCCAGGAGTTATCTCAGTATCTCCTACACACAGATGTTTTTTGTTTTTGTCGTTTTAAGAGAATTTGTCTTGTATTCCTGCCTTCAGTACCTGAAGAAAGCGTTTTTACCTGACAGATCGTTCAGAGTACGATATTACTCGCCCGCCAGGTACTGTTAGCAAGGTGAGGTGTTGGTAGTGGGCACGTGACGCCTTTGTAAAACTGCGTCAGGTTGTTAATAACCAAACACTTGGGCAGTGCAGTTTCTCTCACCACAACCAACTTACCCCGTCTCACCTCACCTCAACCCTTCTTCTCATCCTCACCTCACCATCACCCTGCTCGCCTCGTCTCGCCTAACCTAACCCTAACCATCACCCCGTCTCACCTAACCCCCAGCCTCTCATCACCGGAGGCCAGAAGACAGGCCCCAGTAATGTGGCTTTTGCCACGCTTGTATAAAGGCTGGCTGTATGATCACCCCCAGTAACTTCTCCGGGCTGCGTGTGCCGTGAGACGCTCCTCTCAACCCTGGAGAGGCCGCCATCATCACCACTTCTGGCTCTTCTGCTACCAGGGAGGTCAGTCCACCACCTCCCCCTTCTGCTGCTCCCAGTTCTGCCTTAGTGCGCGAGACTCGGCACTCCCCGGCGCTATAGATTGGACAATATGTTGCAAGATAAGGCCGCTGGAACGCGTCATCGAGAACGCCCTCTTTAGGAGTGTTATCTTGGTTTTGCGCCGAGGTGAGATGGTGTGGGTAGTGAAGGTGAGAAGGGCAAGAACGACAGGACCTCACCCCACCGCCCTGCGACTCTCACTAGGAAACAAAGTGTTCTGTGGCCGCGACGCCCCACGCTATCTGCCGCTCACCACCACCACCACCGGTACTGCCAGTCACCACCACCACCACCAGTCACCTGCACCAGTCACCACCACCAGTCGCCACCGTACCGCACACCTCCAGTCACCACCACCGGTTACCACCACCGCAGTCTGCACCACCACCACCAGTCACCACCACCGGTCACCACCAGTCGCCGCCACCAGTCACCACCACCGGTCACCACCACCACCAGTTCACCAGCCACCGCAGTGACCACCGACCAGTCACCAGCCACCACCACCACCGGTCACCACCACCACCACCGCAGGTCACCACCACCACCGGTCACCACCACCAGTCACCACCACCACCAGCACCACCAGTCACCACCACCACCACCGCAGTCACCACCACCACCAGTCACCACCACCAGTCACCCACCACCAGTCCACCACCACCAGTCACCACCACCACCGGTCACCACCACCGATCACCAGCCAGTCACCACCACCAGTCACCACCACCGAGTTCCACCACCGCAGTCACCACCACCAGTCTCCACCACCACCAGTCACCACCAGTCACCCACCACCGTCACCACCACCAGTCACCACCAGTCACCACCACCGTCCACCACCACCGATCCCAATCACCACCACCACCAGGTGCCACCACCACCACCAGTGCCAGCAGTCACGCCACCACCAGTCATCACACAGTCACCACCACCAGTCACCCACCACCGTGCCACCACCAGTCACCACCACCAGTCCACCACCAGTCACCACCACCACCACCACCACCACCACCACCAGTCACCACCACCACCACGTCACCACCACCAGTCACCACCAGTCACCACCACCACCACCACAGTCACCACCACTCACCACCAGCACCGCAGTCTTTTGCCAGTCACCACCAGTCACCACCACCAGTCACCACACCGGTCACCTGCAATCCCAGTCACAGTCACCACACCACCACCAGTCACCACCACCACCACCACCACCACAGTCACCACCAGTCACCACCAGTCACCACCACCACCACCACCACCGCCCACACACCAGTTACTACCACTCACCACCACCACCAGGTCCCACCACAGATCAGATCAGCACCGCAGAATCCCAGTCACCACCACCACCACCACCACCACCACCACCGGTCACCACCCGTCACCACCACCAGTGCAGTCACTACCACAATCACCACCACTCACCACCACCACGCCTGCAGTCACCACCACCACCACCACCACCACCACTCACCCACCAGTCACCACCACCGCCACCACCAGTCACCCGCCACCAGGTCGCCAGTCAACCCACCACCACCACCGCCACCACCAGTCACTACCACCAGCACCACCACCACTCCACCACCACCAGTCCACCACCATCACCACCACTCACCAGCCACCACCAGTCTGCAGTCTGCCTGCCACCACCACCAGTCTCACCACCACCACCACCACCACCACCACCAGTCACCACCACCACCACCACCACCACCACCAGTCACCACCTCACCACCACCACCACCAGTCACCACCACCGTTACCACAGTCACCACCACTCCACCACACCACCACCCAGTCACCACCAGTCCTGATCACCACCACTCACCACCAGTCCACCACCAGTCACCACCACCACCACCACCACCACACCAGTCACCACCTACACCACCAGTCACCACCACCAGTCACCACCACCAGTCACCACCACCACCACCACAGTCACCACCACTGGTCCACCACCACCACCACCACGTCACCACCACAGTCACCACCACCAGTTCACCACCACCACACACCACCAGTCACACCACCAGTCACCACCACCACCGTGCCACCACCACACACCACCACCACCACCACAGTCACCACCACCCTCTCCCTCCTGATAACAGTTTAATATCAACAACAGTCGATGATGTGTTACTCCTATAGTGTTGTGATGGGTCAGTCTTCCCTCCTCCTCCAACACTCCCTCCTCACACGATGAGTGGGTGGGATTAGGAAAGGAGTGTTAGAGAGGTGTTAGGGAGGAGTGTTGGGAGTGTTAGAGGAGGAGTGTGGGAAAGGGAAAGAGAGTGTTGGAGGAGATTAAGACATCCCTCCAGCACAAAATACACCTTGATAATGTGTGGTTAAGTTGGGTGGAAGCTAGGTTAAGTTGGGCTGGGTTGGAATTAAGTCATTGGGTTAGGTTAAGTTAGGCTGGGTTAAGGATTGAGCTGGGGTTAGGGTTGGCTGGGTTAGGATTGAGTTGAGTTAGGATGAGCTGAGTTTGGGTTAAGTTAGATAGGTTGGGGTTAGGTTGGGATTGGTCGGTGTTTTGTTCTGCTTGGTATATAGAGTGATGGCCTCACCTATCAATTTTTTCTCCCAGGTATATAATAAGCAAACGTTTTGTGATCGCTCCACCACCCCACCCACCACCCACCCACCCACCCCACCCCACCCACCACCACCCACCCACACACACACACACACACACACACACACACGTATTTTCCGCTCCTAATTAAACCTTCTCACCTGTACATCTCCTGTGGTCAAACCTTGCTCCAGTTACTAAAAATAAAGCCATCAAATTTCCAGAAGTTAATGTTTTTTCCCCAGGGACAATAATCGAGGAAACAACAGACTGGTAGCAGTAAACCATAGGGCTTCATAGACTCTGGAAACATCAAATAATAATAAAAAATCCGATCGTAACTTCCCTAATGGCCGTTACCCCAGGTGAGCAGCCAGCAGAGTCCTTCAGGTAACAAAACACAAGAATGTCCTGGGTTTTATAGGTCCTATCATCGTGCCTGGAAACAACAGAGATCTGAATAGTCGATTTTCATCCGCAAAGTGTGGTCGAGGAAACACATGAGTGAGAGGACCTACTGTATCTGTCACTATATCTGTCACTATCTGTCACTCCGTCACTGTATCCGTCACTCAGGGCCCGCACTCGAGGTCCAGTTATCCCTCGTTTGACCTGTAACACGGGAAGCTCCACCACACTTCATCATCATTAAACTGTTGCCGCCACCGCGCGTCTGCCCTGACCATTACGGGCAGGAAGATCCCCAGTACAGTCAACGGGCCATGTAGTCTCAACCCGACGGCGAGTGATTGGCTGCTTCTACCAGATCCCGACAGCGGGTGATTGGTTGCCTACACCAAAACCCGACAGCGGGTGATTGGTTGCCTACACCAAAAACAGCGGGTGATTGGTTGCCTACACAGAACCCGACAGCGGGTGATTGGCCGCCCAACAGATCCCGACGGCGGGTGATTGGTTGCCCTGCACCAGAACCCGACAGGTGATTGGCCGCAGATCCCGACGGCGAGTGATTGGCCGCCTGCCAGAGGTCTTCAGTCCTATACGTCCAGTTAAAAAGGTTGCCCCGAGGCTCAGTGGTCCAAACCTTTAGGTCTCATTCTCAAGGGACTTATGTAACCCTCGGCATTAACCTTAACTACCATAACCAAAAGCTATACTACCGCAACAAAGCTATACTTAGCAAAGCAAAGCTATACTAGCAGCAAAAGCTATGCTAATAACCTAAACACTTTGGCAACCACTAAGATAATCAGGTTCCAAGATCGTACCATTAACCACTTGCTAAGGCGACTAATGATAAACAGCAAAACGAAAGCAGGTGAGGAGGGCAGGACAGTGAGGAGGCGAGGACAGATGAGGAGGGCAGGGCAGGTGGGAGGCAGGACAGGTGAGGAGGGCGAGGACAGGTGAGGAGGGCAGAGGACAGGTACAACGTCCCCACCTGGTCAACGTGATTAACGACTCGTGTTAACGCCAAGATTAACAGTCGCGAGTTGGGTAAATATTATCTCGCACTGGACACGTGAAAATATTGCCAGGTAAACGGTGAATTATTGACACAATATAAAGGTGGATAAAATATAAATGAAGGTGGACTTGTGGGATTATACTGGTGATTGTCTGTATGTGCCGGAGAGATAATCAACAACCTATCCTTATATATTATAATCGTCACAGAACTTGGCTTCACTTTTACCATACCTTATTAACTTCTTAACCTAACCTACCTAACTCGAGCCTTAACCTAACCTTAACTTGCACTAATCTTAAGCAACCTAATTTAAAGCTAAGAAAACTTTGAGACTAAGACTTGAACGATACAACACCCACCCACCCACACCTAAACCTCCCCAGCCTCACCCCCTACCCACCCCCCCCCACGACACAGATAAAAACCAGGAGCATTATTCAGGGCGCCGCCTTCAGGAACGCCCAGGAGACATGTGTGTATGTTAATTTAATCGTCCGGGAATTTTTAACATCGCGGCAGGTGAAAAAGGTCACATGCTGGGAGGTGCGTCCTGGAATACACACCTGCAGGGGGAGGTGGGAAGGTGGGAAAAGGTGGAGAGGAGAAGGAAAGGGAGGGAGGTGGAGTTCAAGGAAGAGCGAGGAGGAAGGAAGGAAGGAAGGAATAATATGACCCCCCCTCCCCCTACATTTCAATCTTCATCCAATCACATCCTAACAGAAATAATCACCAACTAGCTTAATGTCTCTCACTAGTGGTAGAAAAATAACATGGTGATTTGTGGTTTAATAAGACCTTCAGGAGGGTCTTTAATATGATAAAACCCACAACAGCTAAAGACCTCCACAGTCCTGTAGGATCATCGTGTGTATTGGACAGTTTTCTTCTCCTCCTTCCTCCTCCTCTTCTTCCTCTAACTCTCTCTTCTTCTTCCTCCTCCTCCCTTGGTTTGTACTTATCTTTTATGAATGCTGTGTCTGTCTGTCTGTCATTCTGTCTGTCTGTCTGTCTGTCTGTCTGTCTGTCTCAGTACTTCTCTGATAACACTACCACCACCACGCACCTCAGGTAGAGTGCGTGCCCACAAACCCAACACCTGGCTATATAGGGCACAGACAGGTAAGATATGAGTGGTAGTCATTAAGACAATTGCCTTAGGTTAAACAGCTACTGTGGTGTGCTGTGACACACACACACACACACACACACACACACACACACACACACACACACACACACACACACACACACACACACACACACACACACACACACACACACACACACACACACACACACACACACACACACACACACACACACACACACACACACACACACACACACACACACACACACTATCTGGGACAACGCGCCATTATGGGAGAGAGGAAAAATCTGAGGAGGTGGAGGAAAATGAGAAGAAGGAAGGAGAAAGGAAAGAAGGAAGGAAGAAGGAAGAAGAATAGAGGGATGGAGTTACAGCACCATTTTAAACACCACCAGTAAGACACCACAATATCACCATCATATATTAGCGCACAATAAAAATAATAGACCTTAGCGCTTTGTAATTACGACGACATAAAACTCACACAGGATTACAAGTCAGGTATCATTTCTCTCCCCTCTCTCCTCTCTTCCCCTCCTCTTCCCCTCCTGCCTGGATGTGACTGCCATGGAGGGTGGGGTTGTGTTGTGGATGTTAGGGAGGTAGGTGGTGAGGGAAATTAGGTGAGGTGGGAAGTAGGAAATGAAATGAGGAGGAAGAGAGAAGGAAGGAGGGAGGGGTAGTGCCGTTTAGTGTCATGACTCAAGACAAAATTCTGGTTTATATATAAAGCGATTAGTGGCTGTTAATGAGACTCTCCGCTAGAGAGTGGAGAGAGGAATGTGGGTGGTAGAGGAGGTGGGAGGGAATGGGAAGGAAGGAGGAGAAGAATGGAAGGATAGAGAAGCAGATATAAAGGAAAAGAGACAAAAAAGAGAGAAACATGAGAAGAAGAAGGAGAAAGGAAAGAAAGAAGGAAGGAAGGAAGGAAGGAAGGAGGAAGGAAGGCAGTATTCCCCGACCAGACAGATCCTTCAACGCCCTTCAGAAGAATGTGTCCCGCACTCGACACCTGGGACACATTCTGTAGGAATCACGTACAAGTTAATACAAATGATGCAGTTTACCCGGACCCACGGACAGGACCCACGGACACGGACCCACGGACAGGACCCACGGACACAGGGGTGGTGGTGCGGGCGTGCTGGGGTCAACCTTATTCTTTCCGGGTTTTTCTTATAGGGACAAAAACAAGGGAGGAGGAGGAGGAGGAGGAGGAGGAGTAGGAGGAGGATGAGGACAGAGACAGTGGGCTGGGGAGGACTGGGGGGAGGAGGGCGAGGCGGGGCTATATGGTTGGTTTATTATTGTGCTAGTTTTTTTACGCTGTGGGATTATGGCTAGGTAGGGCTGCTTGTGGTGGCTGCCCTCCAGCTTCTCATCCCTGCTATGCTGACCCTGCCTCTCCCCATCACCCAGCTCTGCCTCTCCCATCACCCAGCTCTGCTACTCCACATCACCCATTCGTTACACCCATCACCAACACCTCACCTCCCATCCTCCTACTCCCATCATCCACCGCTCAGCCTCATCTTATCTACTATATACATCTTCCTTCACCTCACCATACTTTCACCTAACTTCCCATCCTTTTTACTATTATACATACTTTTACCTCACCTCCCCATCACTTTCACCACCTAACCTCCCCATCATGCTTCTAGCTTATCCCCAATCACCCCACCACCTATCCCCATCACTTCCCTGCAACCTCCCCATCACACACCACCTAACCTCCCCATACTTACACCCTTCGCTTCCTCCCCATCTACCACCACCTCCCATCTTTACCATAACCTCCCCATCACCCCACCTCACCTCCCATCTTCCATAACCCCATCACCCCACCACCTCACCTCCCCCATCACCCCACCACCTAACTACACTCCTTCCCACACCTAACCTCCCATCACCCCACCACCTAACCTCCCCATCACCCACCTAACCTCCCCATGCCCCATCACTTATCCCCATCACCCCAACATAACCTCCCCATCTGCCCCATCACCTAACCTCCCATCACCCCACCACCTTGCCTCCCCATCACCCCACCCCTTTAACATCATCACCCTACCATCAACCTCCCCCCATCACTTATCACTTACAACCTCCCCATCACCCCCTACCTAACCTCCCATCACCCTTTGCCACCTAACCTCCCCATCACTTCCCACCACCCTACATCATCACCCCATGCTAACCCCATCACCCACCACTACCTACATCTACCACATCATCCACCATTTAACTTTGTCACCCACACCTAACCTCCCCATCACCCCACCACCTAACCTCCCCATCACCCCACCACCTAACCTCCCCATCTTTACCACCTAACCTCCCCATCACCCATCACTAGCCTCCCCATCACCCCACCACCTAACCTCCCATCACCCCAGTGCAATCCACCTTATTAGGGGCATATGATGGTATAGATGGTCATAACAGCGTTGGTCGGGGAGTTAAATCACCCAGGAGTACTTTGGGGTTTCCGCTTTTAAGGGTGATAGGAGGAACGTTTTTGAATACTTAAATTGGTGCAAAGGGTATTGTCTAAGGGATTTTAGTACTTTAAGGGTGCTAAGGGATAGTTTTTCCTAGGGTTAGTACTTTAAGGGGGTACTTTAAAGGGGTAGTAATCTAAAGTGAGGTGTACTTACTTTCATATTATGCTGTAATGCCTTGCTAGAGACACGAAGGAAGGCAAGATTATAACCAGGACGTAAACTCGACCTTAACACAATGAAACTTTTAATCAGCAGAAAGGCGATGGGGTGTGGTTTGTTGTTTCGGAAGGCTGTGTGTGTGTGGTGTGTGTGTGTGTGTGTGTGTGTGTGTGTATTTTTTAGCATCACGTTGAGGTGTTGGTTTGAAGTCATCTTTCCCCCATTACTCTCTCCCCCCTTCCCGACGCTGAATCAGCTTACTCTACATCAGTTGTGGTGTTTTAATCATTTACTCTGCAGACGACACCTGGCTGCTGTGGGAGGGAGAAATATAACACTCACCCTGTCTGACGCCTTGCTGGACAGCTACTGCATTATAGAGATGGCGATATATCATTATATTGGGCATTATAATGCGGGGGGAGGAGGGAGGAGGGAGGAGGATGGTGGATTATTATACTAAATTTTATGTCCAAATAAGATTTTGAATGGGACGATATATCACTAAATATATCCATTTTATGTGAAATTATGATTCCGGTGATATGTTACTGGGGGGACTAATTGCGGAGTATGATTGGGATGATATTGTGATGATGGTGGTGATGTTGAGTGATGGTGAAGGAGTGGAAGTATATTATGTTTAATATATCCATGTATATACAGGTATGTCCAAATATATCAACAACACTCGGACTACTTTTTTGTACCTCTCTTAGATTAATGGTTTTACCTGAGGTCCACCGTGAGCGTTACACATATCTTTGGGTCTCGTCGCTCGCATCAGGTGGAGGTCTGTTACGCTTTCATTTAAGTTTACCACACGCGCGCGCGCAGGCTCTTTCGCTATCAGGACTTTTACGAACTGCTCCATGACACACGCAATCCTCCATCAGGACACATACACACGACTCTATCCAAGGCCGCTGCTTCGTCTAAAGCCTCGGTAGAATTAATGAGTCTCAAATTCTGGTGATAGCGCTTAAAACTATTAAAGTGCCTCAAAACGTTACTCATTTTCCTCAGATATACTCAAGTGCACTCAAGACAATCAAATGAACGTCATAACACTTAAATGTATTACAGGCACCACTTTGGCTTTGGTTACACTACACGCCCTCCAGAACGCACTCAAACTCTTTAATAGCGTAAGTGTGTATTTTTGCTTCCTGGTAGGTCGGATAGTTAGATACCTTAATAAAGCAGAAGCATTACGTAAGTTGTGTCATTGTGATTGTGTCTTGGAGTGTTCCAAAGTAATAGGAGACTCGGTGTTGCGTGTTTGAGTGTGTGACCTAGAAACTGCGTGTGTGTGTGTTAGGTGAAATAGTGTACATAGGCAGTCAGTGTGCATTGTTAGATTTAGTTTTTGTATACCATCAATATTATTTGCGGCTTGTGTGTGTGTGTGTGTGTGTGTGTGTGTGTGTGTGTGTACGTGCTTAACCTGTAAAAGCTTTCATGGCTATACAGGTGTGGTGGACCCTTTAGCTGGGACGGACGGAGGCATCTCACATTAACTGCAGACTTGATACACAGGGCCATTTACAGGTGTGATTTATGCCTGGTGAGGAGAGGAGGAGGGTAGGCAGTGTTTGAGGAAGAGTGTGTGTGTGTGTGTGTGTGTGTGTGTCTGTCAGTCTCTCCTTGAAGCTCACAGGGGCCTGCAATTATAACGTTAAATCTAGCAACTAGGCATTGCAATAAATAAAAATAAAAAATTATATACCTGTAAATCGTAAATGCGTTTCGAGGTAATTAATAGTAATAAGCAACAGTCTGGGGCGGTAAGAGAACGAGAGGCGTGGGTATGAAAACGCTCTCAAAGCCTCCACGGAAAATTAAATCGTCCTGAATGTCTCTGAATTATGAGTCCCGAGGATCGCAGCATTCATGCCTCACGCACAACTGCAATACCTGGAAAAATAAATAAATAAATACGAATAACTTGAAAAATACCTGTAGAAAATGTTAATTAAGGAAAAAACAAAAAATAATATGGAGAAGGTGGGGTAAGGGTGATATTAGTGAAGGAATACAGGTGTTAGTGAAGAGGAATACAGGTGTTAATTGACTGTTGGAAATGGGTAGTTTTGTTTTCTGGGGGAGTGGGGAGTTATGTGGCAGGTGTGTGTGTGTGTGTGTGTGTGTGTGTGTGAGAGAGAGAGAGAGAGAGAGAGAGAGAGAGGCGGTATATAATTTACAGAAGGTAATACGGGCATTATACAGGTAACACGGACACTTATACGAGTAACACGGATATTATTATACAGGTAACACGGACGCTTTACAGGTAACACGGCACGAACGGTATATAAAGTACGGGTCAGCAGAAGTAGATCAACAGACTTGAGTTACTGAGTGAATAACACCGACCCTGAGTGACTGTTGGTGACAGGGGAGTGCAGGGAAGAGGTGAGAGGAGAGGAGGGAGGGAGAAAGAGTGGGGCAGGGGAGGTGCTTGGTAGGAAGGAGGAAAAGAGAGGAAAGGAGGAGAGCCATGAGGTAGGAGGGAAGGAATGGTGGAATGAGGGAGGGAGAGGAGGGAGAGGGAGGAGGGAGGGAGGGAGGAGGGAGAGGAACTCCAGAGCAGCAACAGTGAGAAATAAGAATGTTGAGTGTTGGTCCCGTTATATGATCACAGAGAGGCTGAGGCTGTGTCTTCTCTGTGGTGTGGATGTGGATGGGTTTGTCTGTGTGGATGTGGATGTAGGTTTTGTCTGTGTGGATGTGGGTGTGCTGGGTTTTGTCTATGGATGTGTTTGTGGATGTCTGCCTCACCTCTCTCCTTCCAATATATTCCCCTAAAATCACACAGGAGCAATACTCTCCCCAAGAGCCTTGCTCCCCATAGATAAATGCCCCTCACCCATACAAACCCCTGCACTCCCGCGCCATCCCATCTGCCCTCCTACACCTCCCAGCTCTCCCTCCTACCATAACCTGCGCAGAAGTCGACCCAAAAATAACATGTTATTGCGCAGCCGGAAGTATAAACCAGCAGCTTTACCACACGGGCAAGAGGCTGAGGCAATGATGCCTTCCCTGATATACAAATACATGATTATAGAGAAGGGATCACGGGGGCTAGAGGAGGTTTGGATTCTCTCTCTCTGGTAGCAAAAACAAAAAGCAAAAGAAAGATCTATATATTGGAGTTTTTATTCTGTATTTATTTATTTTTTTAGTCTTGTAAAGGTGTTTATAAACTTGATTTTGTTTTTCTTATGTTATAGATTGTTTGTTTGTTTGTGGTAGTACTGTGTTTGTTTATGTTAGGGTGGTGTTTTATTGTGTTTGTGTTTAGTTAGCGGAATAGTTTAATGTTTGTAGAGGAGAAAAAAGTTATATATATATATATAACACTCTCTCACTCACTCTTAACAGCATGAATAAGAGTCTTGTATTTGGGTGTCAGCAATGGCGTCTAGTCATTAGAACCCACTGCAAAATCACCCATAAAACACCCTTAAAAATACCCATTAAAACAAACACACAAACACTTTCAACAAAATATAAAGGGAGATAAAAGGTAAGTAGAGGGTAAGGTAGAGGTAAGGTAGGGTAAGGGGTAAGGTGGGAGTAAAAGGTGGAGTAAGGGAATAAGGTGGGAGTAAGAG
>NW_024712737.1:0-10590 GCF_018991925.1 Homarus americanus
GAAATATTACCTAATTTTGGGAAGTAGATTATCATAGAAAACGGGAAATTTGTATCATAAAAAATGGGAAATATCTACTTTCCGGGAAAGTTGGTTAGATAACCATCTTTCCCGAAAATAGATTATCATAGAAAACGGGAAATTTGTATCATAAAATTTGGGAAATATCTACTTTCTGCGAAAGTTTCTTAGATAACCAACTTTCCCGAAAATAGATTATCATAGAAAACGAGATATTTGTATCATAAAAAATGGGAAATATCTACTTTCCGGGAAAGTTGGTTATCTACTTCCCCGAAAAGTAGATAGATTTTCTAATTTTCGGGAAAGTAGATTATCGATTTTTTGGGAAAGTAGATTTTCGTATGTTCGGGGAAATATTACCTAATTTTGGGAAGTAGATTATCATAGAAAACGGGAAATTTGTAACATAAAAAATGGGAAATATCTACTTTCCGGGAAATTTGGTTATCTACTTCCCCGAAAAGTAGATAGATTTTCTAATTTTCGGGAAAGTAGATTATCGACTTTTTGCGAAAGTAGATTTTCGTATTTTCGGGGAAATATTACCTAATTTTGGGAAGTAGATTATCATAGAAAACGGGAAATTTGTATCATAAAAAATGGGAAATATCTACTTTCCGCGAAAGTTTCTTAGATAACCAACTTTCCCGAAAATAGATTATCATAGTAAACGGGAAATTTGTATCATAAAAAATGGGAAATATCGACTTTCCGGGAAAGTTGGTTAGATAACAACTTTCGAAATAGATTATCATAGAAAACGAAAATTTGTATCATAAAAATGGGAAATATCTACTTTCCGGGAGAAGTTGGTTATCTAGCTTCCCAGTAGATAGGTTACCTAATTTTCGGGAAATGAATTATCGACTTTTTGGGAAAGTAGATTTTCGTATTTTTCGGGGAAATATTACCTAATTTTGGGAAGTAGATTATCATAGAAACGGGAAATTTGTTCATCTAAAAATGGGAAATATCTACTTTCCGGGAAAGTTGGTTAGATAACCAAATTTGCCGAAAATAGATTATCATAGAAAACGGGAAATTTGTATCATAAAAAATGGGAAATATCTACTTTCCGCGAAAGTTTCTTAGATAACCAACTTTCCCGAAAATAGATTATCATAGAAAACGGGAAATTTGTATCATAAAAAATGGGAAATATCTACTTTCCGGGAAAGTTGGTTATCTACTTCCCCGAAAAGTAGATAGATTTTCTAATTTTCGGGAAAGTAGATTATCGACTTTTGGGAAAGTAGATTTTCGTATTTTCGGGGAAATATTACCTAATTTTGGAAGTAGATTATCATAGAAAACGGGAAATTTGTATCATAAAAAATGGGAAATATCTACTTTCCGGGAAAGTTGGTTAGATAACCAAATTTGCCGAAAATAGATTATCATAGAAAACGGGAAATTTGTATCATAAAAAATGGGAAATATCTACTTTCCGGGAAAGTTGGTTAGATAACCAACTTTCCCGAAAATAGATTATCATAGAAAACGGGAAATTTGTATCATAAAAAATGGGAAATATCTACTTCCCGAAAATAGATTATCATAGAAAACGGGAAATTTTTATCATAAAAAATGGGAAATATCTACTTTCCGGGAAAGTTGGTTATCTACTTCCCCGAAAAGTAGATAGATTTTCTATTTTCGGGAAAGTAGATTATCGACTTTTTGGGAAAGTAGATTTTCGTATTTTCGGGGAAATATTACCTAATTTTGGGAAGTAGATTATCATAGAAAACGGGAAATTTGTATCATAAAAATGGGAAATATCTACTTTCCGGGAAAGTTGGTTAGATAACCAAATTTGCCGAAAATAGATTATCATAGAAAACGGGAAATTTGTATCATAAAAAATGGGAAATATCTACTTTCCGCGAAAGTTTCTTAGATAACCAACTTTCCCGAAAATAGATTATCATAGAAAACGGGAAATTTGTATCATAAAAAATGGGAAATATCGACTTTCCGGGAAAGTTGGTTAGATAACAACTTTCCCGAAAATAGATTATCATAGAAAACGAGAAATTTGTATCAAAAAATGGGAAATATCTACTTTCCGGGAAAGTTGGTTATCTACTTCCCCGAAAAGTAGATAGATTTTCTAATTTTCGGGAAAGTAGATTATCGACTTTTGGGAAAGTAGATTTTCGTATTTTCGGGGAAATATTACCTAATTTTGGGAAGTCGATTATCATAGAAAACGGGAAATTTGTATCATAAAAAATGGGAAATATCTACTTTCCGGGAAAGTTGGTTAGATAACCAAATTTGCCGAAAATAGATTATCATAGAAAACGGGAAATTTGTATCATAAAAAATGGGAAATATCTACTTTCCGCGACAGTTTCTTAGATAACCAACTTTCCCAAAAATAGATTATCATAGAAAACGGGAAATTTGTATCATAAAAAATGGGAAATATCGACACCACGGGTCATGGGGTTGAAACGGTTCCCGGCCCTCACACCCCGGGTCATGGTGGTGGAGGGGTGCCCGTCCCTCACACCCAGGGTCATGGCACTGCAGGAGTGCCTGGCCCTCACACCCCGATTCATGGCACTGAAAAGGTCCCCGACCCTCAAACCCCGGGTCATGGTGTCTGAGGGGTGCCCGGCCCTCACACCCCGGGTCATGTCACTAAAGGGGTGCCCGGCCCTCACACCCCGGGTCATGTCATTGAAGGGGTGCCCGGCCCGGCCCTCACACCCCGGGTCATGGCACTGAAGTGGTTCCCGGCCCTCACACCCCGGGTCATGGTGGTGGAGGGGTGCCCGTCCCTCACACCCAGGGTCATTGCACTGCAGGGGTGCCTGGCCCTCACACCCCGGGTTATGGTGCTGATGGGGTGGCCGGCCCTCACACCCCGGTTCTTGGCACTGAAATCGAGCCCGGCCCTAACACCCTGGATCATGGTGCTGAAGGGGTGCCCGGCCCTCACACCCCGGGTCATGGCACTGAAGGTGTGCCCGAATTTCACACCCCGGGTCATGGTGCTGGAGGTGTGCCCGAACCTCACACCCCGGGTCATGTCACTGAAAGGGTGTCCGGCCTTCAAACCCCGGGTCATGTCATTGAAGGGGTGCCCGGCCCTCACACCCCGGGTCATGGCACTGAAGTGGTTCCCGGCCCTCACACCCCAGGTCATGGTGCTGGAGGGGTGCCCGACCCTCACACCCCGATTCATTTCACTGAAGGGTGCCGGCCCTCACACCCCGGAGTCATGGTGCTGGGGGTGCCGGCCCTCCACAGGTCATGTTACTGAAAGGTGCCCGGCCCTCATCAGGTCATGGTGCTGGAGGTGCCCAGGCCTCACCCCGGGTCATGGCCATGTCACTGAAAGGGTGCCCGACCCTCATCCCGGGTTATGTCAATGAAGGGGTGCCCAGCTCTCACACCCCCGGTGATTTCACTGAAGGGGTGCCTGGCCCTCACACCCCGGGTAATGGTACTGAAGGGGTGCCCCGCCCTCACACCCTGGGTCATGGTGCTAATGGGGTGCCTGGCCCTTACACCCCGGGTCATGTGAAGAGGTGCCCGGCCCTCACACCCCGGTTCATAACACTGTAGGGGTCCCCTGCCCCCACACCCCAGCTCATGTCTCTTATGGGGTGCCCGGCGCTCACACCTCGGGTCAAGGGTCTGGAGGGGTGCCCGGCCATGATACCCCGGGTCAAGTGAAGGGGTGCCCGGACCACACACCCTTTTTCAAAGCACTGTATGGGTGCCTGGCACTCACATCCCGGGTCATGGCACTGAAGGGGTGCCTGGCCCTCACACCCCGGGTCATGGTGCTGAAGGGGTTCCCGGCTTTCACACCCCGATTCCTGGCACTGAAGGGGTGCCCGGCCCTCACACCCCGGGTCATGGGGTTGAAGCGGTTCCCGGCCATCACACCCCGGGTCATGGTGCTGATGGGGTTCCCGGCCCTCACACCCCGATTCTTGGCACTGAAATCGAGCCCGGCCATAACACTCTGGGTAATGGTGCTGAAGGGGTGCCCGGCCCTCACACCCCGATTCATTTCACTGAAGTGGTGCCGGACCCTCACACTCCGGGTCATGTGAAGGGGTGCCCGGCCCACACACCAGTTCACAGCACTGTAGGGGTGCCCGGACCTCACACACCGTTTCATGGCACTGAAAGGGTGCCGGGCCCTCACACCCCAGGTCATGGACCTAAAGGGGTGCCCAGCCCTCACACCACGGGTCATGGGGTTGAAACGGTTCCCGGCCCTCACACCCCGGGTCATGGTGGTGGAGGTGTGCCCGTCCCTCACACCCAGGGTCATGGCACTGCAGGGGTGCCTGGCCCTCACACCCCGGGTCATGGTGCTGAAGGGATGCTCGGCTTTCACACCCCGATTCATGGCACTGAAAAGGTCCCCGACCCTCAAAACCCGGGTCATGGTGTCTGAGGGGTGCCCGACCCTCACACCCCGGGTCATGTCACTAAAGGGGTGCCCGGCCCTCACACCCCGGGTCATGTCATTGAAGGTGTGCCCGAACCTCACACCCCGGGTCATGGTGCTGGAGGTGTGCCCGAACCTCACACCCCGGGTCATGTCATTGAAGGTGTGCCCGAACCTCACACCCCGGGTTATGGTGCTGATGGGGTGCCCGGCCCTCACACCCCTGTTCTTGGCACTGAAATCGAGCCCGGCCCTAACACCCTAGATCATGGTGCTGAAGGGGTGCCCGGCCCTCACACCCCGGGTCATGGCACTGAAGGTGTGCCCGAACCTCACACCCCGGGTCATGGTGCTGGAGGTGTGACCGAACGTCACACCCCGGGTCATGTCACTGAAAGGGTGACCGGCCCTCAAACCCCGGGTCATGTCATTGAAGGGGTGCCCGGCCCTCACACCCCAGGTCATGGCACTGAAGGGGTTCCAGCCCTCACACCCCGTCATGGTGCTGGAGGGTGCCCGGCCCTCACCCCGGGTCATGACACTGAAGGGGTTCCCGGCCCTCACACCCCTGGTCATTGTGGTGGAGGGGTGCCCGGCCCTCACACCCCGGGTCATGTTACTGAAAGGGTGCCCGGCCCTCATCCCGGGTCATGGTGCTGGAGTGGTGCCCGGCCCTCACACCCCGGGTCGTGTCACTGAAAGGGTGCCCGGCCATCATCCCGGGTTATGTCAATGAAGGGGTGCCCAGCTCTCACACCCCCGGTGATTTCACTGAAGGGGTGCTTGGCCCTCACACCCCGGGTCATGGTACTGAAGGGGTGCCCTGCCCTCACACCCCGGGTCATGGTGCTAATGGGGTGCCTGGCCCTTATACCCCGGGTCATGTGAAGAGGTGCCCGGCCCTCACACCCCAGTTCATAATACCAGGTGCCCTGCCCCCACACCCCGGCTCATGTCACTTATTGGGTGCCCAGCGTTTACGGGTCATGGTGCTGAAGGGGTGCCCGGCTTTCACACCCCGATTCATGGCACTGAAAGGGTCCCCTTCCCTCACACCCAGGGTCATGGCACTTAAAGGGTGCACGGCCCTCACACCCCGGGTCATGGACCTAAAGGGGTGTCCGACCCTCACACCACGGATCATGGGGTTGAAGCGGTTCCCGGCTAATAAACCCCGGGTCAGGGTGCTGGAGGGGTGCCCGGCCCTCACACCCCAGTTCATGTCACTGAAGGGGTGCCCGGCCCTCACACCCCGGGTCATGGCACTGAAGGGGTGCCTGGCCCTCACACCCCTGGTCATGGTGCTGAAGGGGTTCCCGGCTTTCACACCCCGATTCCTGGCACTGAAGGGGTGCCCGGCCCTCACACCTCGGGTCATGGTGCCTGAGGGGTGCCCGGCCCTCACACCCCGGGTCATGGGGTTGAAGCGGTTCCCTGCCATCACACCCCGGGTCATGGTGCTGATGGGGTTCCCGGCCCTCACACACCGATTCTTGGCACTGAAATCGAGCCCGGCCATAACACTCTGGGTAATAGTGCTGAAGGGGTGCCCGTCACTCACACCCCGATTTATTTCACTGAAGTGGTGCCGGACCCTCACACCCCGGGTCATGTGAAGGGGTGCCCGGCCCTCATACCCCAGTTCGCAGCACTGTAGGGGTGCCCGGACCTCACACCCCGTTTCATGGCACTGAAGGGGTGCCCGGCCCTCACACCCCGGGTCATGGCACTGAAGGGGTGCACGGCCCTCACACCGCAGGTCATGGACCTAAAGGGGTGCCCGGCCATCACACCACGGGTCATGGGGTTGAAACGGTTCCCGGCCCTCACACCCCAGGTCATGGCACTGCAGGGGTGCCTGGCCCTCACACTCCGGGTCATCGTGCTGAAGGGATGCTCGGCTTTCACACCCCGATTCATGGCACTGAAAAGGTCCCCGACCCTCAAAACCACGGGTCATGGTGTCTGAGGGGTGCCCGGCCCTCACACCCCGGGTTATGTCACTAAAGGGGTGCCCGGCCCTCACACCCTGGGTCATGTCATTGAAGGTGTGCCCGAACCTCACAGCCCAGGTCATGGTGCTGGAGGTGTGCCCGAACCTCACACCCCGGGTTATGGTGCTGATGGGGTGCCCGGCCCTCACACCCCAGTTCTTGGCACTGAAATCGAGCCCGGACCTAACACCCTGGATTATGGTGCTGAAGGGGTGCCCGGCCCTCACACCCCCGGGTCATGGCACTGAAGGTGTGCCCGAACCTCACACCCCGGGTCATGGTGCTGGAGGGGTGCCCGGCCCTCACACCCCGGGTCATGACACTGAAGGGGTTCCCGGCCCTCACACCCCGGGTCATGGTGCTGGAGGGGTGCCCGGTCCTCACACCCCGGGTCATGTTACTGAAGAAGGGTGCCCTGCCCCCACACCCCGGCTCATGTCACTTATGGGGTGCCCGGCGCTCACACCCCGGGTTATGGTGCTGGAGGGGTGCCCGGCCCTGACACCCCTTTTTAAAACACTGTATGGGTGCCTGGCACTCACACCCCGGGTCATGGCACTGAAGGGGTGCCTGGCCCTCACACCCCGGGTCATGGTGCTGAAGGGTTTCCCGGCTTTCACACCCCGATTCATGGCACTAAAGGGGTGCCCGGCCCTCACACCTCGGGTCATAGTGCCTGAGGGGTGCCCGGCCCTCACACCCCGGGTCATGGTGTTGAAGCGGTTCCCGGCCATCACACCCCGGTCATGGTGCTGATGGGGTGCCCGGCCCTCACACCCCGATTCTTGGCACTGAAATCGAGCCCGGCCCTAACACTCTGGGTAATGGTGCTGAAGGGGTGCCTGGCACTCACACCCCGGCTCATGACACTGAAGGGGTGTCCGGCTTCACCCCGATTCGCCCAGCACTGAAGGGTGCCCAGCCCTCTCAAATTCGCACTTAGTGCCTGAGGGGTGCCCGGCCCTCAAACCCCGGGTCATGGTGTTGAAGCGGTTCCCGGCCATCACACCCCGGTCATGGTGCTGATGGGGTGCCCGGCCCTCACACCCTGATTCTTGGCACTGAAATCGAGCCCGGCCCTAACACTCTGGGTAATGGTGCTGAAGGGGTGCCTGGCCCTCACACCCCGGGTCATGGTGCTGAAGGGATTCCCGGCTTTCACACCCCGATTCATGGCACTGAAAGGGTCCCCGGCCCTCACACCCCGTTTCATGGCACTTAAAGGGTGCACGGCCCTCTCACACCTAGGGTCATAGTGCCTGAGGGGTGCCCGGCCCTCAAACCCCGGGTCATGGTGTTGAAGCGGTTCCCGGCCATCACACCCCGGTCATGGTGCTGATGGGGTGCCCGGCCCTCACACCCTGATTCTTGGCACTGAAATCGAGCCCGGCCCTAACACTCTGGGTAATGGTGCTGAAGGGGTGCCTGGCCCTCACACCCCGGGTCATGGTGCTGAAGGGATTCCCGGCTTTCACACCCCGATTCATGGCACTGAAAGGGTCCCCGGCCCTCACACCCCGTTTCATGGCACTTAAAGGGTGCACGGCCCTCACACCCCGGGTCATGGACCTAAAGGGGTGTCCGGCCCTCACACCACGGATCATGGGGTTGAAGCGATTCCCGGCCCTTACACCCCGGGTAATGGTGCTGGAGGGGTGCCCGGCCCTCACACCCCGGTTCATGGCACTGAAGGGGTGCCCGGCCCTCACACCCCGGTTCATGTCACTGAAGCGGTGCCCGGCTGTCACACCCCTGGCCATAGAGCTAAACGAGTGCCCGGCCCTCACCCCCCGGGTCATGGCACTGAAGGAGGGACCGGCCCTCACACCCCGGGTCATGGCACTGAAGGAGTGACCGGCCCTCACACCAGGTCATAGCATAAGGTATGCCAGCCCTCACCTACGTGGTCATAGAGCTAAACGAGTGCCCGGCGCTCACCCCCCGGGTCATATCATTGAAGGGGTGCCCGTCCCTCACACCCAGGGTCATATCACTGAAAAAATGCCCGGCCCTCACACCCCGGGTCATAGCTCTGAAGGCGTGCCCGGCCCTCATACCCCGGGTCATGGCACTGAAAAGGTGCCCGGGCCTCACACCCCGTGTCATGTGAAGGGGTGCCCGGCCCTCACACTCTGGTTCATAGCTCTGTAGGGGTGCCCGGCCGTCACACCCCGTTTCATGGCACTAAAGGGGTGCCCGGCCCTCACATCCCGGCTCATAGCACTGTAGGGGTGCCCGGCCTTCACACCGCGATTCATGGCACTGAAAGGGTGCCCGGCCCTAACACCCCGGTTCATGACACTGAAGGGGTGCCCGGCCCTCAAACTCCGGGTCACGGTGCTGGAGGGGTGCCCGGCCCTCACACCCTGGGTCATGTCACTAAAGGGGTGCCCGGCCCTCACTACCCGGGTCATGTCACTGAAGGGGTTCACGGCCCTCACACCCCGGGTCATGGACCTAAAGGGGTGCATGGCCCTCACACCCCGGGTCATGGACCTAAAGGGTTGCCCGGCCCTCACACCCCTATTCATGGCACTGAAGGGGTGCACGGCCCTCACAACCCGGTTCACAGCACTGTACGGGTGCCCGGCCTTCACACCCCGTTTCATCGCACTGAAAGGGTGCCCGGCCCTCACACCCCGTTTCATGACACTGAAAGCGTGCCCGGCCCTCACACCCCGGGTCATGGCACTGAAAGGGTGCACGGCCCTCACACCCCGGGTCATGGACCTAAAGGGGTGCCCGGCCCTCACACCACGGATTATAGGGTTGAAGCGGTTCCCGGCCCTCACACCCCGAGTCATGGTGCTGGAGGGGTGCCCGGCCATCACACCCCGGGTCATGGCACTGAAGGGGTGCCTGGCCCTCACACCCCGGGTCATGGTGCTGAAGGGGTGCACGGCTTTCACCCGATTCATGGCACTGAAAGGGTCGGCCCTCACCCCAGGTCATAGCACTTAAAGGGTGCACAGCCCCTCACACCCAGGTCATAGACCTAAAAATCCAGCCCTCCACCGCAGATCATGGGGTTAAACGGTTCCCAGCCCCTTCCCCAGGCAATGGTGCTGGAGGGTGCCAGCCCTCACACGGTTCTCGCCAGCACTGAAGGGTGCCAGCCCTCACACCCAGTTCATGTCACTGAGCGGTGCCCGGCCGTCACACCCCTGGCCATGGCACTGAAGGTATGCCCGGCCCTCACACCCCTCGTCATAGAGCTAAACGAGTGCCCGGCCCTCACCCCCCGGGCCATGGCACTGAAGGACGGACCGGCCCTCACACCCCGGGTCATGGCACTGAACGAGTGACCGGCCCTCACACCCCGGGTCATGGCACTGAAGGTATGCCCGTTCCTCACACCCGTGGTCATAGAGCTAAACGAGTGCCGGCCCTCACCCCCCGGGTCATATCATTGAAGGGGTGCCCGTCCCTCACACCCAGGGTCATATCACTGAAAAAATGCCCGGCCCTCACACCCCGGGTCATAGCTCTGAAGGCGTGCCCAGCCCTCATACCCCGGGTCATGGCACTGAAAAGGTGCCCGGCCTTCACACCCCGTGTCATGTGAAGGGGTGCCCGGCCTCACACTCTAGTTCATAGCTCTGTAGGGGTGCCCGGCCCTCACACCCCGTTTCATGGCACTAAAGGGGTGCACAGGCCTCACATCAGCTCCCTTAGCACTGTAAGGTGCCAGCCTTCACCTGCGATTCATGGCACTGAAAGGGTGCCCGGCCCTCACACCCCGGTTCATGACACCGAAGGGGTGCCCGGCCCTCACACTCCGGGTCATGGTGCTGGAGGTGTGCCCGGCCCTCACACCCTGGGTCATGTCACTAAAGGGGTTCCCGGTCCTCACACCCCGGGTCATGTCACTGAAGGGGTTCATGGTCCTCACACCCCGGGTCATGGACCTAAAGGGTTGCCCGGCCCTGACGCCCCGGGTCATGTAACTGAAGGGGTGCCCGGCCCTCACACCCCTATTCATGGCACTGAAGGGGTGCACGGCCCTCACACCCCGGATCACAGCACTGTAGGGGTGGCCGGCCTTCACACCCCGTTTCATCGCACTGAAAGGGTGCCCGGCCCTCACACCCCGTTTCATGACACTGAAAGTGTGCCCGGCCCTCACACCCTGGGTCATGGCACTGAAAGGGT
>NW_024712738.1:0-9613 GCF_018991925.1 Homarus americanus
TAATAATTAACGGTTTATTGAAAGTGCTTGGCAGCCAGAAGGCTGAAAATATACAGTTACATATTTGGGGAATGGGTTACGAATTACAAATAATATACAAGTAACATGAGTGACACAAATAAGACATATAATAACTAGCTGGGGAAAAGCTCAAACTACAGTTCATTTCAACATAGTGACAGTGCAAGGAGTAGTGTTTACTGGGAGTGAGTACACTGATTTATTACAAGTTATCGATAATTTTTACAATGGTTGGGACTGGGCTGTTCTTATAGCGATCAGTTCGTGCACGTATGGGCTGGATGCGGTTGTGGTGTCGAAGAGCAATTCTCGGACTAGGGATCTCAGATGGTAGTAGGGGCCGGTGTAGAAGCTTCTTACCAAATTGGCAGATGAGGTCGTGGTGATGGTCAGTGAGAGTCTAAAGGGTCGGTCAGTGTGTTGAGCGCTTCTTGATATGTGGAGTAGGAAGGGTAGAGAATAATCTTGCATGGCCTCTTTTGCACTTTTTCTAGGTGTTTACGTTGTGTGGCATTTAGGGAGGAAGACCAGGTGGAGGAGGCATAGGTGAGCTTGGGAAGTATGAATGTTGTGTAAACACTGAGGAGCTCGTGTGCAGGAACACCGAGGGACTTGAGTCGGCGTAGGAGGTGGAGACAGAAACTGGAGGATTTGATAACTTCACTGACGTGTGGTTTCTAATTTAGTTTGTTGTCTATATGTATGTGTGTGTGTGTGTGTGTGTGTGTGTGTGTGTGTATATACTACTGTACTTTTTAGATCCTCCTACGCAACCTAACCTATTATAGTTAAGTATAGTAGGCTATACACTATTTTGTTAGTATGTGTTATAAAATGAAATTGCATGTTATTATTATTAATATTATTATTATTAATATTATTATTATTATTATTATTAGTAGTAGTAGTAGTAGTAGTATTATTATTATTATTATTATTATTGTTATTATTATTACATGCTAATATAATACTAAGTTGCCCGCCAGATTTCCTCAGAGATGGGAGGAGCACATTGGCGGCGGTGTTGTTTATCCTCCGCCCGATTACTGATTCCTATTCACCGAGCCAGAGCTGGCGGGCGGCGTGTTATGTGCCACGTTTTGTTTCCCATTGGGCGTACCGCTCAGCTGGGGAGTAGGAGATTTCATAAAAAGAAAGTTTGAGTGGAGAGCACACCTTTTCCTTCACATACAGTTATCTTAGACCATCTACTAGTATAATAGTTTGCACAAAAATACTCTACACTCTTTCTAGGTTATTGTTATGTTGTTTTTTTTTTTTTTGACTTCTCATCAGATTGTGCATTCAACTAATATACACTATTAGTGTGTTTATTATTATGTTTTATAGTATTATTTCGTATAATATTGGGTAACACAATTATAGTCACTAATATACACTATTAGTGTGTTTATTATTATGTTTTATAGTATTATTTCGTATAATATTGGGTAACACAATTATAGTCACTAGTATAGTTTATTATTGGGGTTTATAGCAGTTTGTGGTCTAATAGTATCATGCTTTATGAGTGGTGTTCTATGTAGTGATGATTAGGCAATAAAATATGCTTTGGGTGTTTATAGCAGTTTTTGTGGTCTACTAGTATCATGCTTTATGGGTGGTGTTCTATGTAGTGATGATTAGGCCATAAAATATGCTTTTGGTTTATTGCTAACAAAATATACTTTGCTCTACCGCTGTCGTGCAAAACATGGTGAAACTTACATACACCGTTAATAAAGTATTCATGGAAGAAGAAGAAGAAGAAGAAGAAGAAGAAGAAGAAGAAGAAGAAAAAGAAGAAGAAGTACGAGGAAGAATTGTGGAGGGAATGAACAGTGAGACAATGTAAAGCCTCCGGGATGGCGGCAGCGTTTCTGTTATTAATATATAATAAGACAATAGGAAAATATGTTGTTGTCTCTACCTGTATTATTACCTTTGCGATAGCATGGTTCAATTTTGGGAGGACAGAGGAAGGAGCAGGAGGTTAGGAAGGGAGAGATAGTGTCTGTGATCCTCGGGTCACCACTCCTCGGATTGTGTCAGTTCAAGTTTAGAAGCTCCAACAACTTTCCCTGAATACGAATTCGCAACCTTTCGATTTACAACAGGTACCTACTTACTGCTACAGTAGGTGAACAGGGACCAAGGGGGCTAGGAATAGTGTCCAAACAACTTGCTCCTGCCTGCCTGTGTGATGTAGTCGTGGCCAGAATTAGGTTAGGATACAGACACATCTGGCAAGTTAGTCACGCTGTACCCATACCGGAACACTCAGCATGTAAACTTTGTGATACACCTTTAAAGCACTATATTATTGAATGTGACACTGTCAAAGACTTCAGGCCACCTCACTTATTGTATCTTGAACTATGTCATTACTTCATTGAGGACATTACATTCTTGCTCTCTATCCCAAATTGGCTAGCTAGCCCACACTGATTAGTCTACAATTACAATATGACTCCAATGTATGCTGCTGGTAAATGTGTACTGTCAATGAACCAGAGTGAAAATAAGGTCGCCTCCCTTGCTGCTGCTGCTTCTTCTGCGCCCTTCTAAGTCCCGTTTAAGTCCCCCACCCCAGGCCCCCGCAGTACCCCTTCACATCTACACCATTCAAAAACAATTTCACTCAATTTGCACAGAGTGTTATCCTGCAAAACGTTGATGTCGTATATTTCTCTCTTTAAGTGATATCCTGTGGCTCCGAAAGGAGCCTGTTTGGTTAGGTTGTCTTGTGTGAACGAACCTTGGGTTCTTATTTCTTCTCTGTCTTCTTGGGGAGGAGCACAGCTTGGATGTTAGGAAGGACACCCCCTTGGGCAATGGTGACTCCAGACAGGAGCTTGTTCAGCTCCTCGTCATTGCGAATGGCAAGCTGAAGATGACGCGGGATAATGCGGGTCTTCTTGTTGTCGCGGGCGGCGTTACCGGCCAGCTCGAGCACTTCTGCTGCCAGGTACTCCATGACGGCTGCAAGGTACACAGGGGCACCTGCACCAACACGCTCAGCATAGTTGCCTTTACGCAAGAGACGGTGGATCCTACCCACGGGGAACTGGAGTCCGGCCCTGCTAGAACGGGACTTTGACTTGCCCTTCACTTTGCCTCCCTTGCCGCGTCCTGACATGTTGCTGCTGCTGCTTTTCGTGATAGGAGTTAAATTTCCGCCCGCCACCTTGGTCTTTTATACCAAGCTCAGGATCAGGCCAGGTGGCCGTCTCGCGGACCCAACCAATGTAAGAGAGCCGTAGCTGCAGCCAGTCTGATCCTGAGCGGCCCGCTCGGTATATAAGGAAAAGTTAGTCGGGCCAGTTTTCAATTCTCTCGCTCCGCGCCACGAGTAACTGTGCCGCCATGCCTCCCAAAACTTCCGGAAAGGCTGCCAAGAAGGCTGGAAAGGCCCAGAAGGCCATTGCCAAGGGTGACAAGAAGAAGAAGCGCAGGAGGAAGGAAAGCTACAGCATCTACATCTACAAGGTACTGAAGCAAGTGCACCCCGACACAGGAGTCTCCTCCAAAGCTATGTCCATCATGAACTCTTTCGTGAACGACATCTTCGAGCGCATCGCTGCCGAGGCTTCCCGCCTGGCGCACTACAACAAACGCTCCACCATTACAAGTCGGGAAATCCAGACAGCTGTCCGACTCTTGCTGCCCGGTGAACTGGCCAAGCATGCCGTGTCTGAGGGCACCAAGGCTGTCACCAAGTACACCTCTTCCAAGTAAGAGGTTACTTGTGCACAACAAACACGCCATCCCACTACTACAACTTAATCGGCTCCATCGGAGCCACAGTTACATGTTAAAGAGACAGTTACCGACAGTGATATATTGAGAGGGAAATAAAAAAAATAAAATTATAATAATCTGCATTCTCTATTGGCGTAGAAACAGGACTAAATCGAAACATAATAAATAAATAAATAAATTCTGCGTGGAGTACTTTTACACCCACTGCAAAGTGACATACATGGAGTGTGTTTGGGCTTCATTTCTTGTTTGCAGCATGCCTATTTCATGTAAAAAAAATTTTTATTTTATTTTATTGTATGTTCTTTTATTTTATTTATTTCTTTACTTACTTATTCTTTATATATTTATTTGTTACTAGCTCTTGTTTGTTGCACCCACCCACCTCCCGAATTGATGACCTACTATACAATCGTACCTCCACGAATGTTACCAACTTACCGTTAGGCGATTTGGGTAACCGAAATTAACGCTCTCCGACCACCAACCATTTCGATTGTCATGAAAATTATCTTCAGAACAGTTCTTTGGCCCTGAGAAGGGCCGAGTTATAGATGTCTGGTAGGTTTTGTTGTGCTTTTTGTTTTTCCCCAAGGAAGAGGACTTAAGCACGCTCTCCGCGGATGCGCCGGGCCAGCTGGATGTCCTTGGGCATGATGGTAACGCGCTTGGCGTGAATGGCACACAGGTTGGTGTCCTCGAAAAGACCCACCAGGTAAGCCTCAGAGGCTTCCTGCAGAGCCATGACGGCAGACGACTGGAAGCGCAGGTCAGTCTTGAAATCCTGGGCGATCTCACGCACCAGGCGCTGGAAGGGCAGCTTCCTGATGAGTAGCTCTGTGCTCTTCTGGTAACGACGGATCTCACGAAGGGCGACGGTTCCGGGCCTGTAACGATGGGGCTTCTTGACACCACCGGTGGCTGGGGCGGACTTGCGAGCTGCCTTGGTGGCAAGCTGCTTCCGTGGAGCCTTGCCTCCAGTGGACTTGCGGGCAGTCTGTTTAGTACGGGCCATCTCGACGACGAAATAGTCAATACGGGCGGCCCGGCAGGCGGGCGGGCTTATATACAGACATTCTCCACCTCAGTGGCCACCTCATTGGCCACGAGTGCCGCATGCGTCATCCGCAAGCTACGCCCCACCTCCAAGAGGGAGGGACGGCCTTGGATGAACGATACTACCGCTGCGTCCACAGCACGCCACCTACTCCCACCAAACCGTGGGCGAAGCCACACCAGGACCACCTGTAGTAGCAACCACAACAACATGACTGGACGAGGCAAAGGAGGCAAGGGACTTGGAAAGGGTGGCGCCAAGCGTCATCGTAAGGTGCTTCGTGACATAGGCCTCATCTACGAGGAGACCCGCGGCGTCCTCAAGGTGTTTCTGGAGAACGTCATCCGTGACGCCGTCACCTACACCGAGCACGCAAAAAGGAAGACCGTCACCGCCATGGATGTGGTGTATGCCCCGAAACGGCAGGGCCGCACCCTTTATGGTTTTGGTGGTTAATCAACCTGATGGACGGGCGCACACCACCACCACCACCACGACAAACAAATATACGGACCTAATTTTAGGTCCACATTTAAATCGCTAAAGAGTTGGTTAGACACTGAGTAAATCGTTGAAAATATATCCAATAACATGATCCTCTCTAATTCTGGACTTGTGGTATGAGTATAGGTTGTGTGTGAACGTGTTGGAACCACTTCCTAATAATTGTAAGTCAGTCAGTCAACATCCACCTAACCTCCAGGTACCTCACCTAACTTCCTGTAGCGTCACCGAACCTCACGAAATGTAACCCAATGTAGTTTATAATCTATCCTAACATGACATAACATAACCACGCACTATATTACTTCGGTAAGAGTAATGAGTTTTAATACGCAAAGTTGCAGTTAGCATTCATTCATACATACATACATACATACATACATACATACATACATACATACATACATAACATGCTAGTGGCAGGGGGGGATTGAAGTGAATTTTAGGAGGATAGAATAGGTGCAGTGGCTAAACAGCGCTTGCGTGAGGGACTTTAAGCAACAACTCGCCTGGATGCGGCAGGATAGAGTCAGGTCAAGCGTCCGGTGCATGTTGGGTTCCGCCATGGTTTCTCAGTGTTTGGTCGGCTTGATTGTGTGTGTTGTTTTCTTGTTTGGAGGAAATGTCTTGGTATTCTTCTTCTTAGCTTGAAGTTGATTTTCTTCTAACTCTTCTCCTCTTGTTGTTCGTCTTCCCCGTGTCTGCTATCATTCTGTAAAGACTCTATATATGTATGTAGGTATGAGTGAGTAACAGTTGCCGGTTACAGTGATACTTCATATTCGCTGGTGTTGTACTGTATGGCTTCGGTATTTCTTAATATACAAACAGCACCGTTAGGGGATTGAGGTATTTAAAAACCAGCCTACATTACTTATATATAGAAATAAATAATGTGGCTTGGACAATAATGACGACTACTCTCTCCTACCTAACCCAAACAAGGGCTTTTCGAAAGTATACATTGGACACAATTGACTTAGTACATACATTGGTGGTTTAACAAAAGCCCTCATTAGAGAAAGGTGAAGGAGCACACAGTGAACATACAGATTAATGTTTGCACGCATAGATCATGTAAGGTGAGGTGTTGAACACCAGACACGTAGTGTAGTAACTCCCTAACAGATGGCGTTATGAGGGGCCTGAGGATGTAGCAGTTACCTCACAGATGGTGTTATGAGGAACTTCACATGATGATGCTGTAGCAAAACATTCACTACGTGGTGTCGTAGCATCTTGGGGACACCACGGGGTCCACATGACTCACTCATTCAAGTGGGTGAGGTGTGGTCCCAGGCCTCTCTATCGTGGAGTCTCAGGGGAAGTATAACCGGGTACCTGGGACCTCACTGTGTGAAGGTGGTTAGCTAGCTTGGGTAAGACTCAACTGCCGAGTTGTTTTTCACTGAGTTAAGCACTGTTCACCACTATTCATCACTGGTTCCATTCCTTTGCCAAATGAGATAGTACCTTATGGCAAGAACTTGTTGATAGTCCGGTGGGGAGGAGGGTTCAGGGGAGTGAGTTGGTATCGGCTAACATATAAATAATAATAATAATAATAATTAACGGTTTATTGAAAGTGCTTGGCAGCCAGAAGGCTGAAAATATACAGTTACATATTTGGGGAATGGGTTACGAATTACAAATAATATACAAGTAACATGAGTGACACAAATAAGACATATAATAACTAGCTGGGGAAAAGCTCAAACTACAGTTCATTTCAACATAGTGACAGTGCAAGGAGTAGTGTTTACTGGGAGTGAGTACACTGATTTATTACAAGTTATCGATAATTTTTACAATGGTTGGGACTGGGCTGTTCTTATAGCGATCAGTTCGTGCACGTATGGTCTGGATGCGGTTGTGGTGTCGAAGAGCAATTCTCGGACTAGGGATCTCAGATGGTAGTAGGAGCCGGTGTAGAAGCTTCTTACCAAATTGGCAGATGAGGTCGTGGTGATGGTCAGTGAGAGTCTAAAGGGTCGGTCAGTGTGTTGAGCGCTTCTTGATATGTGGAGTAGGAAGGGGAGAGAATAATCTTGCATGGCCTCTTTTGCACTTTTTCTAGGTGTTTACGTTGTGTGGCATTTAGGGAGGAAGACCAGGTGGAGGAGGCATAGGTGAGCTTGGGAAGTATGAATGTTGTGTAAACACTGAGGAGCTCGTGTGCAGGACCACCGAGGGACGTGAGTCGGCGTAGGAGGTGGAGACGGAAACTGGAGGATTTGATAACTTCACTGACGTGTGGTTTCTAATTTAGTTTGTTGTCTATATGTATGTGTGTGTGTGTGTGTGTGTGTGTGTGTGTGTGTGTGTGTGTGTGTGTATACTACTGTACTTTTTAGATCCTCCTACGCAACCTAACCTATTATAGTTAAGTATAGTAGGCTATACACTATTTTGTTAGTATGTGTTATAAAATGAAATTGCATGTTATTATTATTAATATTATTATTAGTAGTAGTAGTAGTAGTAGTAGTAGTAGTATTATTATTATTATTGTTATTATTATTACCTGCTAATATAATACTAAGTTGCCCGCCAGATTTCCTCAGAGATGGGAGGAGCACATTGGTGGCGGTGTTGTTTATACTCCGCCCGATTACTGATTCCTATTCACCGAGCCAGAGCTGGCGGGCGGCGTGTTATGTGCCACGTTTTGTTTCCCATTGGGCGTACCGCTCAGCTGGGGAGTAGGAGATTTCATAAAAAGAAAGTTTGAGTGGAGAGCACACCTTTTCCTTCACATACAGTTATCTTAGACCATCTACTAGTATAATAGTTTGCACAAAAATACTCTACACTCTTTCTAGGTTATTGTTATGTTGTTTTTTCTTTTTTTGACTTCTCATCAGATTGTGCATTCAACTAATATACACTATTAGTGTGTTTATTATTATGTTTTATAGTATTATTTCGTATAATATTGGGTAACACAATTATAGTCACTAATATACACTATTAGTGTGTTTATTATTATGTTTTATAGTATTATTTCGTATAATATTGGGTAACACAATTATAGTCACTAGTATAGTTTATTATTGGGGTTTATAGCAGTTTGTGGTCTAATAGTATCATGCTTTATGAGTGGTGTTCTATGTATTGATGATTAGGCAATAAAATATGCTTTGGGTGTTTATAGCAGTTTTTGTGGTCTACTAGTATCATGCTTTATGGGTGGTGTTCTATGTAGTGATGATTAGGCCATAAAATATGCTTTTGGTTTATTGCTAACAAAATATACTTTGCTCTACCGCTGTCGTGCAAAACATGGTGAAACTTACATACACCGTTAATAAAGTATTCATGGAAGAAGAAGAAGAAGAAGAAGAAGAAGAAGAAGAAGAAGAAGAAGAAGAAGAAGAAGAAGAAGAAGTACGAGGAAGAATTGTGGAGGGAATGAACAGTGAGACAATGTAAAGCCTCCGGGATGGCGGCAGCGTTTCTGTTATTAATATATAATAAGACAATAGGAAAATATGTTGTTGTCTCTACCTGTGTTATTACCTTTGCGATAGCATGGTTCAATTTTGGGAGGACAGAGGAAGGAGCAGGAGGTTAGGAAGGGAGAGATAGTGTCTGTGATCCTCGGGTCACCACTCCTCGGATTGTGTCAGTTCAAGTTTAGAAGCTCCAACAACTTTCCCTGAATACGAATTCGCAACCTTTCGATTTACAACAGGTACCTACTTACTGCTACAGTAGGTGAACAGGGACCAAGGGGGCTAGGAATAGTGTCCAAACAACTTGCTCCTGCCTGCCTGTGTGATGTAGTCGTGGCCACAATTAGGTTAGGATACAGACACATCTGGCAAGTTAGTAACGCTGTACCCATACCGGAACACTCATCATGTAAACTTTGTGATACACCTTTAAAGCACTATATTATTGAATGTGACACTGTCAAAGACTTCAGGCCACCTCACTTATTGTATCTTGAACTATGTCATTACTTCATTGAGGACATTACATTCTTGCTGTTTATCCCAAATTGGCTAGCTAGCTAGCCCACACTGATTAGTCTACAATTACAATATGACTCCAATGTATGCTGCTGGTAAATGTGTACTGTCAATGAACCAGAGTGAAAATAAGGTCGCCTCCCTTGCTGCTGCTGCTGCTTCTGCGCCCTTCTAAGTCCCGTTTAAGTCCCCCACCCCAGGCCCCCGCAGTACCCCTTCACATCTACACCATTCAAAAACAATTTCAATCAATTTGCACAGAGTGTTATCCTGCAAAACGTTGATGTCGTATATT
>NW_024712739.1:0-7500 GCF_018991925.1 Homarus americanus
TCATTGTACTTCGTTCGGTACGTATTGCCGTATCCAGCAAGAGAGGAAATACCTGCAGACAATAACAGGGTTTAGGAAGTATTAAATAAATCGTGGTTGTTAAGATCATCGTGTCATACTAACTTCTCATGGTTTAAGTCATTAGTGTGATCGTTTATCTCTCAGGGCTTAATGATGGTCAAATACGATATTAGCAAAATGCTTTAAAATTCAAGTGTTCGTCTGTCTGACCACAAAATTTAAAGCATGTTTTAGGAAGCATCAACAAGTAACCACAAAATGACATCAAAATGACATCACATCATTCCAGCTGTCATGATCTCTAGATTCCATATGACTTCAATAAAAGTTAGTCGGGTCATCAAGCAAAGTATATTTTCCTGACCTCTGACCTGCTGACCTCTGACCTTAAAATTCAAGCAATATTTAAGGAAGCTTTGGAAATCAATACTAAAAGGGCACTATTAGCTATCCTGATTTAAGGGTTCAGTCTTCGTGTGACCTTTGGAGCCAAGAAGGAAGGTTGGTTGGTGGAGGAAGTAACAAAGATGTATTAAAAGTTTATTAGCGTCAGGGGAAGGAAGGTGGGGGAGGGGGAGAGGAGGTGGGAGGAGAAAGGTGGGGAGGGGGGAGAGGGAAGGGGTGAAAGGGGAGGAGGAGTGGGGTGGGGAGGAAGGAGAGGAGAGGTGAGAGGGAGGAGAGGAGTGATGGGAGGAAGGAGAGGGAGGGGGGAGGTGAAAGGAAGGAGAGGGAGGAATGAGGGTGGGAGAGGGAGGGAGGGGGAGGGGGGTAGGGATGGGAGACACACTCCTCCTCTTACCTCCACCACCTCTTCCTCTTACCCTCCTCCTTACCCTCCTCCCTCCACCTCCTCTTACCCTCCTCTTCCTCCTTCTCTTCCCTCCTCTTACCCTCCTCCTCATCCTCCTCCCCACCCTTCATAGTGAGAGATCGAATTTAGGGATGATTACGACTTGTGAAGATGACCTGAGGTTTGATGGAGAGATTAAAGTTAAGATGAAATGGAGGGAAAGAAAAAGTATTAGATACGAGGAAAAAAATAACCAGATTATTTTTGTTTCCAGTTTTTTGGAAATAATTAAATTTACCTCTCTTATAAACCTTAGTGAAGGAACTTGTTAGTTGATGAATAAATTAAATCATGGACTATAACCTCTGACCTGAGATTAGAGTTGGTAAGATTTTTGTGGTTATTTTCTGGATATGGGAGAGAATGACGATACCCCGAGTACGTTGTTGTACTCTCAGGGGTTAAGTTGTCGTACCTTAAGGGGTTAAGTGATTCCTGAGTACGTTGTTGTACTCAGGTTAATTCATCGTCTCAACAGCTTAGATTATGGTAATGAAGGGTTTGTCATCATAATCAGGGATCAGTCATTATACTTGGGGATTAAGTCATCGTACTGAAGAACTTAAATCATCATATAGGGTTGGTCAATCATGCTGAAGACTTAAATCATCGTACTCAGGGTTAGGTCATCGTACTCAAGGGTTAGGTCATCGTACTCAAGGGGTTATTATAGTAAGTGAATAATGAAACGTTAAAATCCTACCTATTGTGAGTCTTTATCCAGTACGATCACCGGACAAAATGGACAAATAACTCCTGCAAGAGACATAGGACTTGACAGGACATATCGCCGATATCCAACTTTATCAAAGGTCCTTTAACAAGTTTAGAGTAACAAAGGCGATGGTCTACCGAAGCTGCCAAGACCAGAACTAAAGTTATGAAAGAAGGGAGAGAGGGAAGGAGGTAGGAGAGTAGGAGAGAGAGTAGGAGGGAGGGGGGAGGAGGAGGGAGGGAGGAGGGAGGGAGGAGGGAGGGAGGGAAGGGAGAGGAGGGATGGGGAAGGAGGGAGGGATGAGAGGAGGGAGGGAGAAGGGGAGGGAAAGAGGGACAAAGAGGTAGAGAGGAGAGGAGGGAGGGAGGGAGGGAGGGAGGGGGAGGGAGGGAGGGAGGGGGAGGGGGAGGGAGGGAGGAAGGAAGGGAGGGAGGGAGGGGGAGGGAGGGAGGGGGAGGGAGGGAGGGGAGGGAGGGATGAGGAAGGGACAAAGGGTAGAGAGAGGGGAGAGGAGGTAGAGAGAGGGAGGGAGGTAGAGAGGGGAGAGGCGGTAGAGAGGAGATGATGAGGTAGGGGAGATGGAGATGAGGTAGGAGGGAGATAGGAGAGGGAGATGAGGTAGGGAGAGGGGGTAGGGAGGGAGGTGGGAGAGGAAAGAGCCTGTTTCTGACACTATAACACACACACACACACACACACACACACACACACACACACACACACACACACACACACACACCCTCCTCAATGCTGAACGCCCCTACCTCATGATCAATACCTTCATGATTTTCCTAGGGGTATCCACCACCATAATCATGCTGTTATAAAACAGCAACCAGACACCAAGACAGAAAAAACAACTTATATTTAGTGTAATTTATATACATATACACATTATAAACACATAATATGAACCAATTTATTTAATATGACTTTTCTTAACCTATTGCAATGGTTCTGTTAATAAACTTAGTATAGACAAAGACGGAATTTTATATAAAGAACTTGACACCTTCCCCCACCACCACCACCACCACACCTTAAATCAGAACAATGCCAGTGAGAGACTTCACATACTGGGCAGGCCACCCTCCTTGACGTCATTCAGTTATTAATTACAGGAGTAGGTCAGGTACTAATTAATTAGCAAGGTAACCAGATATTGATTAAACCCCTCAACCTTCGTTAAACCCTCGACCTTCGTTAAACCCCTCGACCTTCGTTAAACCTCTCGACCTTCGTTAAACCCTCGACCTTCGTTAAGCCCTCGGCCTTCGTTAAACCCCTCGGCCTTCGTTAAACCCTCGGCCTTCGTTAAACCCCTCGGCCTTCGTTAAACCCTCGACCTTCGTTAAACCTCTCGTCCTTCGTTAATCCTCACTGGTACAAATCCTCATATCTCCTCCTAGCTGGTACAAAATCCTCATATCTCCTCCTAACTGGTACAAAATCCTCCTATCTCCTCCTAGCTGGTACAAAATCCCCATATTCTCCTCTGGCTGAATCCTCCTCCTCTCCAACTGGTACAAATCCCTCTTATCTCCTCCTAGCTGGTACAAATCCTCATATCTCCTCCTAGCTGGTACAAAATCCTCATATCTCCTCCTAGCTGGTACAAAATCCCTTATCTCTCTCTAGCTGGTACAAAAATCCCTCTGTCTCCTCCTAGCTGTACAAAATCCTCCTCATCTCCTCCTAGCTGGTACAATCCCTCATTTCTCCTCCTACAAATCCCAAATCCTCCTTCTCCCTAGCTGGTACAAAATCCTCATATCTCCTCCTAGCTGGTACAAACCTCATATCTCCTCCCAGCACATGGGAAATCCACTCCCTATCTCCTTAGCACAGTGCAAAATCCTCTCCTAATCTCCACCTAGCTGGTACAAAATCCTCCTTATCTCCTGGCTGGTACAAATCCTCATATCTCTCCTGGCTGGTACAAAATCCTCATATCTCCTCTAGCTGAATCGTCCTCCTTATCTCCTCCTAGCTGGTACAAAAATCCCTCATATCTCCTCCTAGCTGGTACAAAATCCTTATTCTCCTCTAGCTGGTACAAATCCTCATATCTCCTCCTAGCTGGTACAAAATCCTCATATCTCCTACTAGCTGGTACAAAATCATCATATCTCCTCTAGCTGGTACAAATCCCTCATATCTCCTCCTAGCTGACATCCCATATCTCCTCCTAGCTGATACAAAATCCTCATATCTCTCCTCAGCTGGTACAAAATCCTCATATTCTCTAGCTGATACAAAATCCCTCATATCTCCTCTAGCTGATACAAAATCCCTCATATCTCCTCCTAGCTGATACAAAATCCCTCATATCTCTCCTCTGTGGTACAAATCCCTTATATCTCCTCTAGCTGGTACAAAATCCCCTCATATCTCCTCTAGCTGGTACAAATCCTAATATCTCCTCTAGCTGGTACAAATCTTTTTAATAACATTTGGTTCTTTATGAACTAAAGCTCTGCCTCCTCCTCCCCTCTCACGGAATCTACATCTTTACTGTTCACCTTAACGCTTATTAATAATTACGTGAAAGAATGAGTAAAGCTGATTCAGAATGTATTAATATCGTTCGTGTAGTGAGCATACATACATACATACATACATACATACATACATACATACATACATACATACATACATACATACATACATTCGTAGAAAGGCGTGGGCAGAGGAAAAGGCGGGGAGATGAGGTGACTGACAAAACCTCCATGTTATACCCATCCCATGACAATTAACATACCTGTTCTTTACACCTGTGTACTTGTAATCAACACAAAAACAAAACATCAGTAAAAAATATTGTCTTAAAAACCTTCCTGAATTTTGGAAAATTTAAGATTAAACAATTGTATTCCAGTTACAATAAGATATCCATTAGAGAGACATTACGAGGCAACGGACGGCAGGGTAGAAGAAATTTGAACCATAATAAGGTTGTATATCATCTGCCCAAGAAATTAAATGTAACCTCTCTCTCTCTCTCTCTCTCTCTCTCTCTCACACGTCACTTATGTTTTGCAGTTCTTGTTTGTCAGATGTTTTTCTCTTGGTAGATAAGTCCTTTTGATTTCAGATTTGGTTTCCCTTCAACAAAGTCAGAGTCAGGTAGAGAGAGGATGTAACATACTCTTTGTATCTGTAAGTGTAAACAAAGTCAGGTAGCCAGTCTGTAGTGTAAACAAGGTCAGGTAGGCCAGGTTGTATAATATTCTTTGTCTGCAAGTGTAAACAAGTATAGCCTTTCTTCCCCACACAACACCACATAGCATAAACATATTGGGTTATTATGAAACGTGAAGTATTGCGAGTCATAAAATTATCAGTTCCTGTATGTGTGTGTGTGTGTGTGTGTGTGTGTGTGTGTGTGTGTGTGTGTGTGTGTAGAAGATGAGAATATAAACACGTATAAAGACCACTAGGACCTGGGCGCCACAACACCACTAAATAGTTATGATACGTCGAGGCCAGTGGGTCTGTGGCCTACTATTTACCCCGTCACCAGCCATCGTGAGACCGTCCTCCTGCAGGTTGAGGCTCGTCAGGACCTCCGGCACGAGGGGCATAAAATCCAAATTGTTATGATGGTGTGTTTGGCGGGGCGTGGGAGGACAGGGGGCGTGGAGGGACAGGGGCGTGGGAGGACATGGGGCGTGGGGGGGACAGTGGGGGGACAGGGGGGAGGACAGGGGGCGTGGGAGGACAGGGGGCGTGGAGGGACAGGGGCGTGGAGGGACAGGGGCGTGGGAGGACATGGGGCGTGGGGGATGGGGGCGTGGGGGATGGGGGGCGTGGGGGACAGGGGGCGTGGGGGGACAGGGGGCCTGGGGGGCAGGGGGGCGTGGGGGACAGGGGGCGTGGGAGGACAGGGGGCTGGAGGGGACAGGGGGCGTGGGGAGGACATGGGGCGTGAGGGATGGGGGTGGGGGGGACAGGAGGCGTGGGAGGACAGGGGGCGTGGGAGGACAGGGGGCGTGGAGGGACAGGGGCGTGGAGGACATGGGCGTGGGGGACAGGGGTAGTGGGCGTGGGGGGGGGAACAGGGGCGTGGGGGGGAACAGGGGCGTGGGGGGGAACAGGGGCGTGGGAGAGACAAAGAGATATTATGTTCTTTAAAAAGGAATATTAAATTTTTATCTTTTCAATTTACATATATAAAGTCATGTTGTCGTGGAAGTATAACAACAAAACAACAAGGTACCGACAATAACATTATCAGTTAAAGACAAGAGGATATAAAAAGTGAATTAGGTACAACACAATAACCACCACCACAACAAAAACACAGCAACAGACCACACCAACCACAACAACAAACACCAACAACCACAACAACCAAACACCAACAACCACAACAACCAAACACCAACAACCACAACAACCAAGCACCAACAACACAACACAACCAAGAACCAAAACAACTCAAAGACTCTGGCATGACTCCACCACAAACTTGGGCACAACGTGAAAACTTTGCAATTATCAGCTGTTTAAAACTCTCAAAAGAAAGACATTTTCATTTGCTGCCTCGTTAACCTTTTCCCCCACACAAAGTCGACCAATCTTGACCTTTTAACAGTATGTTTATATTTAATTAACTGGTTTTGGTTATATAATAGGGGATTGGGGTGGGGTGAGATGAGTTAATGGGTGGATCATCTATAAATAACTGCCATTCCTTCTTTTTATAGACTGAGCGTGTTGGAATATTAACGATATGTAACTTTACTGAATGCGTGTGGGTGGATGGGTAGACGGATGTGTGTGTGTGGATGGGTAGATGTGGATGGGTAGATGTGGATGGGGAGGTGTGGATGGGGAGGTGTGGATGGGGAGGTGTGGATGGGAGGTGTGGATGGGTAGGTGTGGATGGTTGGGTGGGTGTGGATGGGTGGGTGGGTGTGGATGGGTGGGTGGGTGTGGATGGGTGGGTGGGTGTGGATGGTGGGTGTGGATGGGTGGGTGTGGATGGTGGTGGGTGTGGATGGGTTGGGTGTGGGTGGGTGGGTGGGTGTGTGGGTGGGTGTGTGTGGGTGGGGTGTGTGTGGGTGGGGGTGTGTGTGGGTGGGGGTGTGTGTGGGGTGGGGGGTGTGTGTGGGTGGGGGTGTGTGTGGGTGGGGGTGTGTGTGTGGGTGGGGGTGTGTTTATATACTTGTGTTTATCACTAATTCAGACTAAACAACTGTCGCCTGACCCAAGCAAATGGAAGATTAACACGCGGAGAGAGCCGCTCCCTGTTGGAAAGGTGAGTGACTTCACCACGTCCTAGTCTAGTACGCCTTTTTCTATTGAGTTCAGGCGTAGGGACCCCAGTCCTAATGGGCCCCTGTCCTGTTAGGGCCATCCGTGTCTAGTACGCCCTATCATATTGGGTTCAAGTCGTAAGGAACCCAGTCCTAAAGAGCCCCGGTCATGCTAGTATGGTTAGGTTGGGTTAAGTGAGACTAGGTTAGGTTTGGTCAGGTCAGGTCAGGTTAGGTCAGGTTAGGTTAGGTCAGGTCAGGTCAGGTTAGGTCAGGTTAGGTTAGGTCAGGTGAGGCCAAGACCACCATCAACAACAACAAGAGACTCGCTGGGAGCTCAACTCACTCCTCCTGACTCGACAAACTTCCTGAGGTCATCCATCACAAAATGAACATTCCTGCAGCCCGGCGTCGGGTGGGTGATGGAGCTGGTCCTCGACGCGGGATTCTCAAAAGGTGGTTTTCTACGTTTAAGTTTCCCTCTGTAACTGGAAACAGGAAAAAAACTAACTAGTTCACTTTAAATTATGACATGGGTTGGGTTGGTGTGTGTACTTGCTTGCCTGTGTCATGTACGGCAACTTTACCCCCCTCCAGGAGCATTACTTTAGATGAGGTTAGGTTAGGTTACTTAATCCATGCATATAAATAGC
>NW_024712739.1:10000-37316 GCF_018991925.1 Homarus americanus
AAGACCAAAACTTCAGGGGAAAAATGTGAAAACTTTCAAGAAATCAAATTATGTTCATGGAGGAATATTGTGGCTCCAACGCCATTATATCTCCACTGTGTGCGTTTAACATTTGGTTTTTGTCCACAGATTTATGTCACGTGACTGAATACCTGGTACAGGTACAGGTACATAAACCAGGTACAGGTACATAAACCAGGTACAGGTACATGAACCAGGTACAGGTACATAAACCAGGTACAGGTACATAAACCAGGTACAGGTACATAAACTAGGTGAGGTACATAAACCAGGTACAGGTACATAAACCAGGTACAGGTACATAAACCAGGTACAGGTACATAAACCAGGTACAGGTACATAAACCAGGTACAGGTACATAAACTAGGTACAGGTGCATAAACCAGTACAGGTACATAAACCAGGTACAGTACATAAACCAGGTACAGGTACATAAACCAGGTACAGGTACATAAACCAGGTACAGGTACATAAACTAGGTACAGGTACATAGACAGGTACAGGTACATGAACCAGGTACAGGTACATAACCAGGTACAGGTACATAAACCAGGTACAGGTACATAAACCAGGTACAGGTACATAAACCAGGTACAGTGCATAAACCAGGTACAGGTACATAAACTAGTACAGGTACATAAACCAGGTACAGGTACATAAACCAGGTACAGGTACATAAACCAGGTACAGGTACATAAACCAGGTACAGGTACATAAACCAGGTACAGGTACATAAACTAGGTACAGGTACATAAACCAGGTACAGGTACATAAACTAGGTACAGGTACATAAACCAGGTGCAGGTACATAAACCTAGGTACGGTACATAAACTAGGTACAGGTACATAAACCAGGTACAGGTACATAAACCAGGTTACAGGTACATAAACTAGGTAATTGGTATAAACCAGGTACAGGTACATAAACCAGGTACAGGTACATAAACCAGGTACAGGTACATAAACCAGGTACAGGTACATAAACGAGGTACAGGTACATAAACTAGGTGAGTATAAATAATTTTGGTGGCAAGATATAACTACCTTTTATCGATGTTATTGACGTCACTTTGAATAGATAATATTTTCTGTTTTGTAAAGATTTGCTAAATAAGGTTTACAGAATAAACAAATGAAAACAATTTACTGGAATGAATCTGACGAAACACTATTTTTCAATTATATTATTATTATTTTCAAAAAGTTTACCTTACATTATTTAAAAAATTAATAACTTTAACAATAATTTTTAATGGAAAGAATTTTAAAGATTTTTACTTGAAAATTAAAAAAAATATATTTCTAACAACTATTATTGTTTACAGTCTTTTCATTTAGTAAAATAAGAAAAATAAACTTTAAAGACGGCAGAAAAATTATAGTTTAGTATTTTCAGAAGACTCAATTTTTCTTTCTTTCTTTCACTGGCTTGAAACATAACCAATTAAATCCATTCCAGTAATTAAAAAACAAGCAACACAGCTACAAGACCCCGGTATAGAAGCTACAAGACCGGTATAGAAGCTACAAGACCCCAGTATAGATGCTACAAGACCCGGTACAAACTACAAGACCCAGTACGACTACAAGACCCCAGTACAAAACTACAAGACCCCCGGTACAAACTACAAAGCCGGTACAAAGCTACAAGACCCGGTGCAGAAACTACAAGTTGTTTACAATACACAAACACTTCACTATTACAAAGGAAATTATTATTGAAGATACTAACCTCTACTGACGTCATCGATAAGTATATTAGACTGATGGAGAGAGGTAACACAGGCAATGAGCAAGGAAGAAATAATCTGAAAAAGTAGAAGGAGGAGAAATCAGTGTCTCAATAAATAACACGCTGTGGAGGCCATCAGGAAGAGACTGTGGAGAAAGCTGACATGGGAAAATTTAGTATACTTTATTATATAGGATTCCTCACTCACACTAAGGAATAAATTTTATCATACGAGCATCTGAGACCTGAGGAGGAGGAGAAGATAAGTGTGTGTTAGGTCAGCGTGTTAAATCAAACTATTTTATTCAATTAACAATAAATTACACTCGTTATCGTCCTCTCTCTCTCTCTCTCTCTCTCTCTCTAAATTCGATAAATCAGGAAGAGGGGTTTGGGCCTAGTGATGGTGAGGTGTGTGTGTGAGGCCTGGTCGCTGCCTGCAGATTCACCTGTGACATTTTCAAGGTTGCAGGAGACGAATAATTCACGCCACTGAATTGTCGAGTCTCAGGTTCGGGTTTTCCTGAATGTTATCAAGTTAATGGGACTGAATTAACTTATCGATGAGCGAAATTGGTTGCCTGAAGTGCTTTCATCTGCTTCAAAAAATATTTGATGAAAGCTTTACTTTTTTATCTTTTATTTCACGAAGGCTTTTATGGGTAAGAAAAAATATTGTAGGAGTTTTGTTATTTTAAGCGGCGAGAAAATTACATTACTCTTTGATGACATTACACTTAGGTTAAGGTTTCTTCTGGACAATGGACTCCTTATCTCGGGCCGTAACCCACACACGCATCCTCATGCACGCGTCCATACTCCCAAGTGCACGCACACACACCCTATCCATGACAACCACGACCTCACCCCACCACCACTTCACCCACAGCTCGCCCTACCACCACCTTTATCCCTTACCACCACACCAAAGTCTCCTCCTGCACCAAGGCCCTCCCATACCACTCACACCACAAGGCTCCCTCCTGCACCAAGGCCCTCCCCATTCCACCACACCAAGGTTCCCCACCACACCACAAGGCCCTACACCTAGGCCCTCCACACTACAGTCTCCTCCGCACCAAGGCCCTCCTATTCCACCACACCAAGGCCCTCCTCACACCTAGGCCCTCCCATACCACTCCTCACACCAAGCAGTCCCTCCTACACCTAGGCCCTCCCATATACCACCATTAATTGGGCGTCTCTCACCACGCTAATGACCCTCCACTGATATATTCCCTGGAGGAGCGTAACGCCTCCGTCTGGGGTGAAAAAGGGCCGCCTTATCTTCACCCGGCGCCAGACACTGATCAAAAAAATATAACTTCGGGCCCCATATTGTGGTAAGGTATTCTCTTAGTGGTGAGAGACGGAACTTACCCCTGTTGATGAGATTGATTATAGGTGTTGTGTGTGCTTTGTCTAACACTGTGCCATGGAAATGATTATTCATCAGGTTTATGTACTCCCTCAGAATATAGGTCCGTATGTCTCTTCTAAGTTTTTGGCTTCTATCTTGTTTTGCCGTTAGTAATGTATTTGCTACGAATGAATAGACCAAACTTATGAATCTTTGAGACCTGCTTACGAATATGTCGCCAAAGGTTCTCAGCAGTTTATTGATGCCAACAGTATAGTTAAGAAGCCTAGTGGGGTCCCGTATGAACTGAGAGGCTTTCTGATTCATGAGTCGATACTTCGGATCTGCATCTCACGGAAAGAGGAACAATGCTGAGTGTACCAGTTGGAAATGTTCCCAACTGTACATCTCAGTGCACACGGACCCCCACCTGCTCCTTGACTAGAGAGGAGGTTATGTAATGTTCTCAATGTATTATTGATGAAGGAAGGTAAATGTTGTAAACCTTGTACCATCTCTGGCATTTTACCGCACCTCTTGGTCTATAGGAGAGATATAGTCTAGTGCAGGGTCACCAAACTTTTTTCACAGTGGCCGGATAACTGAAAGAATGACGCAACGCATAATCATTCTGTTCACACTTCATAAGCCAGAACGAAAGCTCTGGTAACGTCAGAGCGAAGGCGGAGCTACCAAGAGCCGGAAGGATTCGGATCCCGCCCGGCCGTAGTTTGCGACCCCTGGTCTAGTGCATCGTTAATAGGCGACGACTTCACATTTAGTGTGGAGATTTGTTGTCAGTCGTTAGTGAGAGACAAGATGGTGTTCAGGGAAGAAAGAGAACCCTGAGACGCCCCAAATCACGAGAATGAGACGTAACGCATTAATAAGCCGCTTAATTATAATATAACAAGATAATGAGATTAGAATTTACACACTGCAGCAGACGCCAGGTGGAGGTGTAATGAGCCATGATGAAGACAGGTATAATAATAATACAGTTTATGTATATATTTCTAAACGTACACACACTCGTCCAATACCTGTCGTGACCTACTCTAGGCTGACCAACCACTATGGCAACGTCAAAACAAACTCCCGATGATACGCCTGACGTCATCCTGTGTTAGCCCCAATCAACAGGACCCGGCCATGTTTGTTTTTATACGCTGTGTGCTGGTTGTACCCTCTGTTGCTATACTCCTTGGTGACTTTCTCCCTCCTCGTCAGTAATCCTCTGTTGCTATATACTTCCTGGTGACTTCTTCCTTCCTCGTCATACCTTTGTTGTTATACTCTCCTGGTGACTTTCTCCCCCTCCCTCGGCAGTACCTTTGTTGCTACTCTCTCTTGGTGATTCTCCCCTCCCTCGTCAGTACCTTTGTTGCTATACTCTCCCAGACTCTTCTCCCCTCCCTGGCAGTAACTTTGTTGCTATACTCTGGTGACTTTCCTCCCCCTCCTCGTCAGTACCTTTGTTGTTGGTATACTCTCCTGGTGACTTCCCCTCCCCTGTCAGTACCTTTGTTGCTATACCTCCTGGTGACTTCTCCTCCCTCGGCAGTACCTTTGTTGCTATACTCTCCTGGTGACTTCCTCCCTCCTGTCAGTACCTTTGTTGCTACACCTCTTGGTGACTTTCCCTCCCTCGTCAGTACTTTTGTTGCTACACCTCTGGTGACTTTTCCTCCCCCTCCCTCGTCAGTACCTTTGTTGCTATACTCTCCTGGTGACTTTTCTCCCTCCCTCGTCAGTACCTTTGTTGCTATACTCTCCTGGTGACTTCCTTCCCCCTCCCTCGTCAGTACCTTTTTGTTATACTCTCCTGGTGACTTTCCCTCCCCTCCCGTCAGTACCACACTCTCTGGTACTTCCCCTCCACCGCCAGTACCTTTGTTGCTATACGCTCCTGGTGACTTTCCTCCTCCTCGCCAGTACCTTTGTTGTTACACCTCTTGTGACTTTCCTCCCTCCCTCGGCAGTACCTTTGTTACATAATCTCTCTGGTGACTTTCTCCCCTCCCTCGTCAGTACCTTTGTTGCTATACTCTTCAGTGACCTTCCTCCTCGTCAGTACCTCTGTTGCTACACCCTCTTGGTGACTTTCCTCCCTCCCTCGTCAGTACCTTTTGTTGCTACACCTCTTGGTGACTTTCTCCCTCCTCGTCAGTACCTTTGTTGCTACACTCTCGTGACTTTCTCCCTCCCTCGTCAGTACCTTTGGTGCTACATCTCTTGGTGACTTTCTCTCCCTCCCTCGTCAGTACCCTTTTGTTGCTACACCTCCTGGTGACTTCTCCCTCCTCGTCAGTACCTTTGTTGCCACCTCTTGGTGACTTTCCTCCTCCCTCCGTCAGTACCTTTTATGCTACACCTCTGGTGACTTTTCTCCCTCCCCGTCAGTACCTTTGTTGCTACACTCTCTTGGTGACTTTCCTCCTCCACACCGCCAGTACCTTTGTTGCTAACTCCTCTTGGTGACTTCTCCCCCGGCAGTACCTTTGTTGCTACACTCTTGGTGACTTTCCTCCTATCCGAGCTGGGAGGAACGTGCATTATCTCGCAACATTGGTGAACCCTGCACCAGCTGTTGAACCCTGCACCAGCTGCCTGAACCCTGCACCCAGCCATGCCTGAACCCTGCACCAGCTGCCTGAACCCTGCACCAGCTGCCTGTACCTGGAAAGCCAAGTCGATAGCCCTGTTGTGATGCCTCAGGCCTGTTTACTCCTGATGCACCAACGGTTTTTACCATCCCTCGAATCTGTTGTTATTTGGACTCTATAATCTTCCATTCCTCCCCTCATAAATGACCTAAGACCCTACCTCACATCAGTCCTTCACCTGTATCTTAGAGGTCTTTAATTTAAGAGTATACAGTATACACCACCTGTTATAATACATATGGATGTGTGTTTGTTTTTCTTATCAGTGATGTTCTATGCAGACCCACAGATTGAATATACACGAGGGTCACTGTGTATAGCTGTTTGACCTTCATCTGTTTTTTCAAGTTCACATTTATACAGTATGTAATGTGTGTGTGTGTGTGTGTGTGTCATGAGCCAGAAGCCAAACGGGTAAAGTGAACCTGATCTAATTTTTTAAGTTCACTACATCCATTCAGGTCTTGAGGCACGGTGCCGAACCCAGAGTGGCACTTGTGGATGAGTCTCTAGTTCCTTCTCTGTCACTCTCAGCTGTCTCCTCATCACCCCTGATATAGCTCACCCAACACGTGAAACCTGCTTTGTCTATACAAACATTCTATCACTCCTCTTATCTCCTCTACATACGTCCATCATAACATCAACCAGTGTAATCTTAATGTGTAGATTCATGGAAAGTCATCATTAATGTGCACCGTAAGACCATCTCTTATTCACCTGCCTCACCCACCATCTCTTTTTTATACACACGCCCAAGAGGTAGTGTGTGTGTGTGGGGTGTGTGTGTGTGTGTGTGTGTGTGTGTGTAGTGTGTGTGTGTATGTGATAATCCACCACCCAGATTAAGGTTTGAGGGCCCAGTGGGAGGAAAACCAGGGGATATATATTTAAGCTGGCCCATTATCACACTAACATCACATGTCATCTATGGTCTGGATGAAGAGAGAGAGAGAGAGAGAGAGAGAGAGGAGAGAGAGAGAGAGAGAGAGAGAGAGAGATTTTTCATGGAATTATCAACTCTCTTCAATTTAACGAGAAAGTCGGTAAAGGGAATAAATATGAATGAGTGGCGTCCCATTAGAATCGATCCCTAATTGGTTTATGTCTGTTTTGGATTATAAAGTCGGATTTTAATGGCACAGGTGATGTCTTTAATTTACCAGTTCCTTCACTTGTGCGTTTACAGGGGCTCGTCAGGTTTTGTGCAGTGTAGCGCTGTGTTTGTTTACATTCGACAGAAGTAAACCCACAATAGTAAGCATACTATGGAATCAAAGCAAAACAATATTAAAACAAATATCTCAATGATAATGATTTGTGGAATGATTATATGACGAGCCCCTGTAAACGCAGTAGTGAAGGGATCATATATAGGTAACTGACCACGTTCTGTTGATCTCACTATGTTTTATACAAAGGAGTAAAATAAATATCCATATCACTGGCCAGCAAACAATGAATTACAACTGAACAACTTATTGACATTACTGATTTAATTAATGTAAATGAAGAGATATAAATATATGTGAAAGTCAGAGGTGGACGATGGTGACAGGTAACACGTAACAAAGGGAACTAACACCTGGTCACCAGCGTGTTACTGATGAGTGACTGATCGCTCCAGGTAGGAATGCAATGAGGAGGCCCGTGGGGGGTGAGAGGGGCAGGGGCAAGGTGAGGGGAGGCTTGAGGGAAAGGGTGGGACTGGGGCATGAGCAGGGTGGGCAAGGGTGATGGGGAAAGGCGTTCATAGAGCTGACTGTCTCATCTGAACAGGTTAGCAATTCGTTTGTAGTTCCAGGCACCACCTGTACCATCAAATCACCATTGGTAACTATTTAACTCCTTTTACTTGGAACTCTACCTGTAATACAAGAATGGACTTTGTGATTCCAAGTAACTGGTATTAGAACGTGCAATTGACTATATACTTATACCTTTGGCAACACTTGTAGAGGATGGTGATACAGACACTATTGGTAGATGGTCAGCTGCTGTTTGTAGATGATACTTTACTGATGGGAGATTCCTGTAGAACTTAAAAGAATGTGAACAAGAAGAAGGTGAAGAAAAATATGTAGAGAAGGAAACAAGGAGAAATGAATGTTAGTTTTGAATAAAGGAAGGGAAGGAAATAAAGAGAGTGAAGGAAATAAAGACAGAGGGAAGGAAAAGGAGGGAAATAAAGACAAGTGAAGGAAATAAAGATTAAAGGAAATAAAGACAGGGCAGGAAATAAAGAGAGTGAAGGAAATGAAGTCAAGAATAGTGGAAATAAAGACAGAGGAAGGAAATGAAGTGAATCAGTCATTAGGGAGTGAAGTGACAGAAAGGTACAATAGGTGATGAAGTAAATCCCACTAAAGAAGGGAGATGGGTAATAGGTACAATGAGAAATGAAAGGATGTAAGAAAGAAGTGAAGTAAGAGGAAGTGAGACAAAAGAAAGTGAGGCAAGAGGGAAGTGAGGTAAGATAGGTAGATACAGGTAAGGTAGGAATGGGTAGGAAACGATGCTGACTCAGGACCTATGACGTGTTGCCTGACCTATACAACAGTGACCTATTGCTGTATCTTGAGGAGGTGGGGAGGGGGTGGGTGAAGGTGGGTGAGGAAGCTGACATTCTCCCAGGCTCACAAACCAGAGAAGGTCAACATGTATTGGGAACGAACGACTGTCTGAACGTTTAGTAGGATCGTATCGTCAACAAACGGAAGAAGAAGGAAAACTATGTTACATTCTAGGCGCTGTCTGACCTCAACGGATAAAGGCATCAAATAACCACAAGCCTATCTCTGTAATGCTGAAGTTTAATGTTAAAATCTCGATAATATAACAACAATATAACAAATACACCACAACTGTTAAATTTAGCTTCTTCTCACTGAGAAAAGATCCATGCACCCATCATCATGTTACCTACCTTACCTGTTCGTAATTATAACTTCGTAATGCTTTAAATTGCTGCGTCGAAAGTTACAATAGAGCATTCACCCTCCCCAAAATACACGGAACTTCTAGTGTGTGTTCATAATACTGACGAAGACTGCCTTAAAACGATGCTATATGACGCTAATTTCAAATTTTATTGTTAAATATTAAGAAAAAACGAAATAAAACAGCACATGACTTAAGATATCGTGTTTTGATAAATTTTAGATCAATAATGTAAATGTAATGCGAGACCAGAAGATGGAAACCCCTTGTAAAAAATATATACGAATAATTGGGCAACATTACACCACAACAGCGACACACAACATGACAAAAGCACAGAGAGAGAGAGAGAGAGAGAGAGAGAGAGAGAGAGAGAGAGAGAGGAGAGAGAGAGAGCAAAACATAAAGGTGGTTATTATTTTGTCGAGGAGCCCCTAGCATTGTGCCGTCCAAGTATCTTTACATGGACCCTGTCGCTGTCTGTGTATCGTTGAAGCAGAAATTTTATGCAGGATGAATATTTACCGTCGGAGAGGCGCACCACTATACCAACACAAATACGGCTCACTTTATGCATCTGTTTCAGTGTAAGTCAGTTTTCCCCAGTTAGTGGCTCTCCGATTTTCCGGGATTAGTGAGTGGTGTGTTGGTGACCGATTTTTACGAGTTAATGGTGGGGAGTGTGTTGGTGACCGATTTTTGCAGTTAGTGAGTGAGGTGTGTTGGTGACCGATTTTACGAGTTAGTGGAGTGAAGGAGTGTGTTGGTGACCGATTTTTCCGAGTTAGTGAGTGAGAGTGTTGGTGACCGAATAGTGTATAGAGGTGTTGACGCCAATGAAACAAAATAGACAGGACGGAAATGATACATCGTTAGAAACACTGTTTTACTGAGCTACCACCATCACTCTCCTCCACTAATACTACCACTATCATCCTCCTCTACTACCACCATCCTCCATTAATACTACCTATCACCCTCCTCCACTACCACCATCACCCTCCCCACTACCACCCTCCCCCTATCAACACCAGCAAGTGCAGCGTACTTAATGGAAGAACAAATACTGTCAATGTATACAGCCTTAATAACATCAACCTACAGAAGTCGACTTGTAAAGAGACTTAGGGTACTGTAAGCGGACCTACGGCCTAGAAAACAGTGCGTTAATGTTCGAAATAAGGCAAACAGAGTATTGGGTTTTATATCTTGAAGTGTAAATAATAAGTGCAGAGGTCTTATTGCAACTATATCTTGCGCTAGTCAGGCCGCACCTCGATTATGCGGTTCAGTTCTGGTGCCCTTATTATAGAATGGATATCAATTCACTAGAGTCGGTGCAGCAGAGAATGACAAAAATGATTCTGGCACTTAAAACCTTCCATATCAGGATAGGTTAAAGAAACTATACTTGCATTCCCTAGAAAGACGAAGAGTGCGGGGAATATGATAGAAGTATTTAAGTGGGTGAAAGGAATCAATAAAGGGATACAGATAAAGTTCTTATAATATCCGAGCAGGATAGGACTCGGAGAACGGATTTAACTTGGATAAAGTTAAGGTTTAGGAGGAGATAAAGGAAGAACTGGTTCACAAATAGGGTGGTGGACAGGTGGAACAAGCTTGGCAACTTGTAGTAAGTGCTGGAACTCTGCGGAAGTTTCAAAGGAGGCTAGATAATTCATGGATGATAGAGTGGTAAATGACGCTCTCGACCGGAGCTGCCATGCACAGGCCAACCGGCCTGTGCGAACTCCTTATTTTCTTATGTTCTTATGTTTCTTATGTGTTCACTGCACACATGTTCACTACAACAGTGCACCACATATTTCACTACAACAGTACTACATGTTCACTACAACAATTACACCACATGTTCACTACAACAGTACACCATATGTTCACGTACCGTACCACATGTTCTTTCTGTCAGTACACCCACATGTTCACTAAAACAGTACACCACGTGTTCACTACACCACATGTTCACTACAACAGTACACCACAGTTCACTACACACCACATATTTCACTACAGCAGTACACCACATGTTCACTACAACAGTACACCATGTTCACTACACCCAGTACACCACGTTCACTACACCCACATGTTTACTGAGACAGTACACCCATGTTCACTACACACATGTTTACTACAACAGGGTACACACATATTTCACTTTCACACACATATTTCACTACAGCAGTGCTGCACATGTTCACCACAACAGTACACCACATGTTTTACTACAACAGTACACCACATGTTCACTACAACCCAGTACCACATATTCACTACCACATGTTCACTACACCACATATTCCTTACACACATGTTCTTTCTAACAGTACACCATATTCACTACAGCCCAATTACACCAAATGTTCACCTGGCAGTACACCACATATTCCCTTCTAATAGTAACACATGTTCACAACCCAGTACACCACATATTTCACTACAACAGTACCACATATTTCACTACAACAGTACACCACATATTTACACAACAGTACACCACATGTTCACACTACAACAGTACACCATATGTTCACTACAACAGTACACACATATTCCTACAACAGTACACCACATATTCCTACAGCCCAGTACACCACATATTTCACTACAGCAGTACACCACATAATTCACTACAACAATTGCACTACATATTTCACTACAACAGTACACCACATGTTCACTACAACAGTACACCACATGTTCACTACAACAGTACACCACATATTCACTCTGTAATTACACCACATATTCACTACAACAGTACCACATGTTCACCTGTATTTCCTATGTTCACTACATGAGGTACACCCACATATTTTCAGCAGACACATATTTACACCCACAGCAAATTACCCACATGTTCCACTACAACCCAGTACACCACATGTTCACTACAACAGTACACCACGTGTTCACTACAACAGTACACACCACGTGTTCACTACAACAGTACACACATGTTCACTACAACCAGTACACCATATGTTCACTGCAACAACAGTACCACATGTTCACTGTAGTACCACTTGTTCACCTACAACAGTACCATATTTCCTACAACAGTACACCACATGTTCACCTACACCACTACACCATGTTTAGCCAACAGTACACCACATATTTCACTACACCACTACCACATTCACTACACCACTACACCACATGTTTACTACAACAGTACACCATATATTTCACTACACCCACATATTTTACTATGATGCACCCACATGTTCACTACACCACTACACCACATATTTTACTACAACAGTACACCATATGTTCACTACACCCACATGTTTTACTACAACAGTACACCATATATTCACTACACCACTACACACATGTTTACTACAACAATTTTTGTTTTCACACATGTTCACTACAACAGTACACCATATGTTCACTACACCACTACACCACATATTTACTACAACAGTACACACATGTTCACTACACCACTACACCACATGTTTACTGGCAGTACACCATATATTTCACTACACCACATGTTTACTACAACAGTACACCATATGTTCACTACACCCACTACACCACATGTTTACTACAACAGTACACCACATGTTCACTACACCACATATTTACTTACAACAGTACCATATGTTCACTACACCACTACACCACATGTTTACTACAACAAGAGAGTACACACATGTTCACTACACCCACTACACCACATGTTTTACTACAACAGTACACCATATGTTCACTACACCACATGTTTACTACAACAGTACACCATATGTTCACTACACAAGATCTTCACTACAAGATCTTCACCCACCTACATTTTCACTGCTATATCAATATTCCAACCTAATGTATTTCAGTTAGAATACATCAAAACAGCTTGTACCCTGAATTTCTTCTTTACGTCCCCAAGAGATCTTTATATAATATATTGTAATTTACAAATATGTTCAAACACATTGTTCTACGTAACGCAGCAACCAGTTAGTGGAGGCGAGAAAAGCGGCACGAACGCCGGTACGCCGGGCCAGGAGCCTGGAGAGATAAGCAATTGAAGGCCAACTTAGCCCTGAAGCTGTCTACCCCAAAAGATCTCGGAAGGCCAAGATGACATGTGCAGAAGGAATCTTAAAGGAGTGAAGCGTCAGGGCTTCACTGAGTTACCTGTATTCACTTTTGAAGAAATGATTGATTTTCAATTTGTAAAAGACGGGAAGGGCTCTCCGGCACCGCTAGCCTCGTCGAATGTGACGAAACAGAAATTTAGTTTAAAACTCGCGGCTATGGATGAAGACGTCGACGATTATGAACGGGGAGGCAAGGCCATATGATTGCTGGCGGGCAGGCGTGCCCCAGTCCTTAAAAGGTCATGTGCAGGACGCCCTCGCTCTCTTAATAATAAAGATTCGTTGAGCACCAAAACATTGGGGCGTATATTTCCCCACAAACCACCGGATACCCGGGCATTTACCATCTTCTCTCCTCCGTCGCCACGAACTACAAAAACTGAATGAAACAAAATTATACACAATGATTTAACCCATTAACATCTTAATACAGGATATGGATAATGGAATTAAAATAAATATCATAGACCTGGGTCTGGTGGCATCTCTGGCCGTCACTTGTCCGTGGACGGGGATGAAGACATATCCTTGGATGTGCCCCTCTTATTCCGGGGGAGGGATCCTGCAGCCCCGCCACCGATCTGTACTCCTTCATCTAACGGTTTTGGTGGTTCATGGGCGTACCGATTTGAAAAAGCCGTGATGAAACCGTCGCCATTTACAAAAGGCGAATCGTCGACAACGAGCTGCCCCCATTTACCCATATTAGCCTTGCCGACTTAAAGAAATTTTAAAAAGCATAGATGGTGCCATATATTTTAAACATCCGTATAATGAAACATTTTTTAAAATGAAGGTATTTTATTTCTTTATGGTTCCTTATTATTATTATTATTATTATTATTATTATTATTATTATTATTATTATCTGCTGACGGTTTTGAGAAAGTCTTCGAGGTAGTAGATATTGACGATAATTACGATGTTATTCACTTGGAGACTTTAGCAAAGCGTTTGACGAAATGCCACATCAAAGGCTTCTGCGGGAAAACCTAAGGCTCATATGGTATCGAGGGAAAAGTTTTAAATTGGACAAATCGTGGCTCACTGATAGAACACAGAGGGTCAACGTAGATAATTAAATCTGAGTAGGGCTGTATGTAACCAGTGGGGTTCCCCCACAGGTCAGTACTGGGCCCTCTTGTTCATAATCTATATAAACGATCTGAATACTGGGATCGCATTGATATAAGCAAGTTTGCAGAGAGAACACAAAAATAGGGCAGCAGATTAATTCAGGGCAGGATGCAAATGCACTACAGGAGGATATAAATAAACTGCAGGGAGTGGTCAGGAAATGGCAAATGAAATTCAACACCAGCAAAGTGCAGCGTGCTTAATATTGGTAGAACAAATACTGTCAGCGATATTGCAGCCTTAACAACATCAACCTAGAAAGGTCGACTTGTGAAAGAGACTTAGGGGGTACTTATGGCCCAGACCTACGTCTAAAGAAACAGTGCATGTGTTCGAAATAAGGCAAACAGAGTATTGGGTTTTATATCTAGAGGGTAAGCTAATAATAATAGTGCAGATGTCTTGTGCAACTATATCTTGCGCTAGTCAGGCCACCTCGATTATGCGGTTCAGTTCTGGCGCATATTTATAGAATGGATGTTAATTCACTGGAGTCGAGTCGGTGCAGCGAAGAATGACGAAAATGATTCGGGACTTAGAAACCTTCCATATCAGGATAGGTTAAAGAAACTAAACTTGCATTCCTAGAAAGACGAAAGAGTGCGGGAGATATGATAGAAGTATTCAAGTGGGTGAAAGGAATCAATAAAGGTGATATAGATAAAGTTCTTATAATATCCGAGCAGGATAGGACTCGGAACAACAGATTCAAGTTGGATAAGTTTAGGTTTAGGAGGAGATAGGGAAAGAACTGGTTCACAAATAGGGTGGTGGACAGAGTGGAACAAGCTTAGCAACTTTGTAGTAAGTGCTGGAACGCTGGAAAGTTTCAAAGGGAGGCTGGATAGATTCATGGATGATAGAGTGGTAGTAACTCTCGACCGGGCTGCCATGCACAGGCCAACCGGCCTGTGCAGACTCCTTATTTTTTATGTTCATGTACCACCATCACCCTTCCCCACTACCACCACTCCTCCTCACCCTACCACCTTCACCCTCCTCCACTATCACTCCACCCTCCTCCACTATCACCTTCCTCCTCCACTATCACCTTCACCTCCTCCACTATCACCTTCACCCTCCTCCTACCACCATCACCCTTCCCCACTACCTCTCTCCTCCACCACCACCATCACCCCTTCCCCACTACCACCATCACCCTCCTCCTACCATCACCCTTCCCTACCACCATCACCCTCCTCCCTACCACCTTCCACCCCTCTCCCTATCACCTTCACCTCCTCCCTATCCTTCACCCTCCCTCCTATCACCTTCACCCTCCTCCCTATCACCTTCCACCCTCCTCCACCACCACCATCACCCTTCCCCCACTACATCACCCTCCTCCACTACCACCATCACCTTCCCCACTACCACCATCACCTCCCTCCCTACCATCACCTTCCCCTACCATCACCCTCCTCCTATCACCTTCACCCTTCCCCCTACCATCTCCTCCCACCCCACATCCCCCACTACCACCACTCACCCTCCTCCCTATCACCTTCACCCTCCTCCCACTATCACCTTACCCTCCTCCACCTATCACCTTCACCTCCTCCTACCACCATCACCCTTCCCCTACCACCATCACCCTCCTCCATACACCCCATCCCCCTTCCCCACTACCACCATCACCCTCCTCCACTATCACCTTCACCCTTCCCCACTACCACCATCACCCTCCTCCACTATCACCATCACCCTTCCCCACTATCACCATCACCCTCCTCCACTATCACCATCACCCTTCCCCACTACCACCATCACCCTCCTCCGCTATCACCATCACCCTCCTCCACTATCACCATCTACCACTACCACCATCACCCTCCTGCACCACCACCACCTTCACAACAACGAAAAGCTTTTGTTACGACATTCAGTTCTCGGACATTCCGTACGTGCCATCGTGAAGACCAAGATTCCTGACGTCAATTTCCTCAAGGCAATAGTCCGGCTTCCTTCATTAGAATTGCTAAAGGAATCGAATTACCCAGAGCATTACTGGTTAATGCTTAGAAGCAACCGAGCGACCAGGTAATTTACATGCACGAGGGGCTAATATTGCCTCGTTAAGGTGAGATAAGTTCGCGGCTTTATCGTGAAGTAATCGCTAAAGTTTATTAACCCCTTTTAGTGTTAACTTGGGTCATTTTTTATAACTTCTGTGGTTAAGGAACGCAAGAGTGATGAGATTGCTAAGAGTTGTGATAGAGTTTAATTACTGCTTGTGTTAGGGGCTTTACCCGTCATAGGCAAACAATAAACAACAACTCGTGACAACTATCTGGGGGTCGATGGTCAGGAAAATATTACATCGGTCTTTGCTACGTATTTACACTGGTGGATTTCCTGACCTAAGATCCATCCTGACACTAACAGATGATTAAAGCAGACCTGAGACAGCAGACCCTCCTGTGTCTCCTTGAGGGCAGGAAGTCGACTGAAGGGACACCTGCTGCTGCCGCCCGACTAATTCATCCACCTTGACCTGACTTGAGCTACCTCGGTCACCTGTACTGAGAGACACGTCCACTACCTGTACAAGTCTGCCTCCTTTATCTTCTTACTCTACCGTGTGTATTTATTTATTTAAGGTCGGAAATAATGTACAATAATGACTCACAATTCGATGTACATGTGAACACTGTACAACATCACCTCACAATGCGCTGTACAACACTGAACGATGTACAGTCACTCAAAAAAACTATCTATACAAATTTGTGTTGAGAAAATATGACACAACAGACGAAGGATTTTGACAACCCTACCGAGACAACAGGAGTCACAGTGTTCAATCTGAAATTCATCGATCACCCCGAGTACAGATAGTTTTTTGACTGACTCTACTATTGTATATTCAGCATTTTACAACAATTACTCATTCTGTGTTATATACTTGCCTCGGTATCAGCTGAAAACTTGTATGGTAAATATTATAAAATATAACTTATTGTGGCCCCCATGCACTGGACACTGAACCGGACATGAATACAGTGGGAAAAACGCCTCCTTTTGATGTTTACAGTTTTATCAAATCCTTGGGGGTGGTGGTGGTGGTGGTAGTCGAGAATTGGTGGTAGAACAGGTGGTAGTGGTGGGTGTGTGGTGGTGATGGAGTGATAGTGATATTGAGTTAACGTGAGTGATGGATAGTGGTGATAGTGTTTAAATCCAACTGACCACACACACACACACACACGCGCACACACACACACACACACACACACACACACACACACACACACACACACCTGCTTGGGAAATAAAAATAAAAACTCCAATCCAAATCAAATTACATTCAGCAACACGTAAGAGAGACCCCTGGCGGAGGTGGTTCAGGAAGACACACTGTCAATACTAAGTTATGGTCACATCTGAAGCCCAGGAGACGAGGCTGTATAAGTAACCTAAAATAAACTCCATTTCAAAAGACCCAATTTTACGTGACCTGAACCAAGGAATGGAACACAAATGTCAATATTGAGCAAAGAGCACACCTGACGCCCTGGAGGAGAGGCAGGTAAAAAAAAATAAAAAATGAATAAAATAAAAAAATTAGTAAAAAAAAATAAAAAAAATAATAAAAAAAATAATAAAACTCCATCCTATAATTTTATATTTTTTTGCCTTTTTTGGTATTTATTTAACTCTTTCTTTACATTAATTGAAGTGAATGTATTAGGTTAGGTTAGGTTTTGTATATATTTAACTCTTTCACTGCATTACTTGAAGTGTGTGTATTATGATTGATGTTTTGTCCAAGAAATAAAGTGTGTGAATGTAAGGCAAACTAAAATACTGAGGAATACTAAAGCTATGAACAGTTATATAAATCTAGCTATAACTATTCCTCTTTACCAGGTTGTGTTGGAGAGAGAGTGTGTGTGTGTGTGTGTGTGTGCATTCCTTTATTAAAACGCAATTGTTTGGTGTTTCTGTCCACGTGTATATATATATATATATATATATATATATATACATATGTATTTATATATATATATATATATATATATATATATACATATGTATTTATACGTGTGTACATGTGTATGATCATAAATAACTCTGTATATATTTAAATACCTAAAATAAATTGTATTCGTGGTCATAAATCTGTTGTTTTACTTCACCAAACCAACACTGGTGGTGGTGGTGGTGGCTAGTGACCCAGGCCGCTGTTGTCAGTACTGTTGGCAGCTGTCAATATAAGCACAGTGTTCTAGCTATCGGAAGATCGGCCCTCGACCACACAACCGTAAAATCCCACAACCGTAGTCTGCAGTGACGGACGGTTGGGGGAGGAGGAGGATTTTTTTTATAGGGCCATGTCTGTGTCTGCCTGTTTGTCTGTCTGTCTGAATGCTTTTTATTTTCTCTCTCGTGTCTGTCATGTACACTCCAGTTAAATTTTTCGAAAAAAATATTTTCATTCAGATTTTGTGTGTGTGTGTGTGTGTGTGTGTGTGTTACAAGCGTGTGTTGCGTGCGTGTGAGTGTGTGTATGATCATTGTTAAATATACTAATTTACTATTATTCACTGATGGTACATTAATTACACAATAAAACTTCGTGTTGTTCACTTTTTTTTCTGTTTTCTTCACTGCCAGTCATTACTTCTGTTGTACAAATAAGTTTCATTGCATTTTTTTTTAACAATCTTTTGATATATAAATGAATATGAGACCTAAATGCTATCGTTTTCTAACCTAACCTAACCTAATTTTATAACCAATCCCTTCTGGTCTATTAGTGGAGAATTAACCCAAGAAAATTAACCAAAGTTTCCTCCACCGGTTTGTATAAGACAACAGTGTGGTCACAGTCTGGTGGGGCAGCGGGTGCCTGAAGGTGCAGGTGTGACGGCAGGATATACGTCATAACCTTCCCTCATCAGATGAAGTTATGGACACGTCACGATACCTGAGTCTTGAGGAAGCAATGAATCGAAGTTTTAATGGTATCCCAGACGGCCAATATCTGAGGTAACTAGCACCGTTGTCCTCACCTGTCCAGTTCTCTTGATGAGCCGAAGTTTCAATCTGTTGGCCACTGGACCTCCGGGAGTTGGATATTGCTACTTTAAGAGCTGTATACTGTTTATATATTAATACTTTTCCCAGAATGAATGAAAAAAAAAGTAGAATATTCTTTTTCAAATGTCGCATCATCAAACAATATGTTTAGTAGCTGCTAATTTCACCCCGGGAAGGCTTTGTGTTGACGCTAGGAATGATTCGCTATATCGCCCTATGATAGATGAGAATTACCAATAGGAGGCCAAACTGGATGATTAAGAAAACTCTAAGTGACAATTCAATGTCCTGTGGAACGCCAAGGAAAAATGATCAGAAGTAGATGCCATTATGAGAAGGAATAACCTATAGGGTATCATTTCTTGCCGATGTTTGAGTCTAGGCTTCTGGGAATGATTTTGTTTTATTATTATACCGGATTAAAAAAATATTACACACCGCGTTTTAGCTTTTTGGTGGTGATATTTACATTGTCCATACACGGCGACATCAAGCTAAGTACTGGAATTCCACACGTTAAATATAAAAAAGATTAATTCCGAAGCTAAAATTAAAAAAAAAAAAATGATAAATGATACTACAAAATACCTGACAGAGGAAACGTAAAAAATGGTAAAAGTTTTAAACGCTTGTCTGCCACATCTGCCAAATATCTGGAGCAGCACAGAGATTTATCCTCGTCTCTCCAGGAAGATGATCAGGTATGGGAAATGGGAAAGAAAATCACCTGTCAACTGAGCCTCTACCCGAGCCCCATAGTGATGATAGGAGGCGGGCTGACATGTTTCAAGACGGGAAGTAACTGTGTAAATAATGACTAAGGAAATATATATATACAGTACTTATTAACAACACGGTGAAGGTAAGAAGAGTTAGCGAGGTCACATTTAATAACTGGTTGACCTGTTAGCGAGGTCACATTTAATAACTGGTTGACCTGTTAGCGAGGTCACATTTAATAACTGGTTGACCTGTTAACGAGGTCACCTTTAAAAACTGGTTGACCTGTTAACGAGGTCACATTTAATAACTGGTTGACCTGTTAGCGAGGTCACATTTAATAACTGGTTGACCTGTTAGCGAGGTCACATTTAATAACTGGTTGACCTGTTAGCGAGGTCACATTTAATAACTGGTTGACCTGTTAGCGAGGTCACATTTACTAACTGGTTGACCTGTTAGCGAGGTCACATTTACTAACTGGTTGACCTGTTAGCGAGGTCACATTTAATAACTGGTTGACCTGTTAACGAGGTCACATTTAACTGGTTGACCTGTTAGCGAGGTCACATTTAATAACTGGTTGACCTGTTGGCGAGGTCACATTTAATAACTGGTTGACCTGTTAGCGAGGTCACATTTAATATCTGGTTGACCTGTTAACGAGGTCACATTTAATAACTGGTTGACCTGTTAGCGAGGTCATTTTAACTAACTGGTTGACCTGTTAGCGAGGTCACATTTAATAACTGGTTGACCTGTTAGCGAGGTCACATTTAATAACTGGTTGACCTGTTAGCAAGGTCACATTTAATAACTGGTTGACCTGTTAGCGAGGTCACATTTAATAACTGGTTGACCTGTTAGCGAGGTCACATTTAATAACTGGTTGACCTGTTAACGAGGTCACATTTAATAACTGGTTGACCTGTTAGCGAGGTCACATTTAATAACTGGTTGACCTGTTAGCGAGGTCACATTTACTAACTGGTTGACCTGTTAGCGAGGTCACATTTACTAACCGGTTGACCTGTTAGCGAGGTCACATTTGCTAACCGGTTGACCTGTTAGCAAGGTCACATTTAATAACTGGTTGACCTGTTAACGAGGTCACCTTAAAAACTGGTTGACCTGTTAACGAGGTCACATTTAATAACTGGTTGACCTGTTAGCGAGGTCACATTTACTAACTGGTTGACCTGTTAGCGAGGTCACATTTGCTAACTGGTTGACCTGTTAGCAAGGTCACATTTACTAACTGGTTGACCTAGTAGCTGCCAAGAGGAGAGGAAAATGAACCGCTTCACCAATGATACAAAAGAGAAAAGTCAAAATAAAACTTCAGAACTTTTATGTCGCCTTTGTAAGATTATTAAAGAAGGAAATTATCATATATCTCTATTGATGGTTAGAGTGAAGTCAACAAGGTTATAATTAGACTCTTGAATGACTGACCAGAAATGACTGAATCATCTAAATATCTCAAACGAATAAAATCCAGTGGGCTAAAAACGCTGCTATGCCTCGTGGCGTGGAGAGGGGGAACAAAGTTATCTTAACACAGAAGAAAAGATGGAAAAGAACAGAAAGACACCAACACAGGTAAAGAACAAACCGGTATAGCGTCCCCCCCCCCACCCCACCCCACCCCACCCACACACCAATGACGCCACCACAAACACATCATCGACGTATCAATTCGTCCTGGCCATCTCACCGTCCCCTCCATCAACAAACACTAGTACACCGTGAGTCAGTGGCAGTCTCGAGGTTTATTGACTCTAGTCTGATCACCGGGTCTACGAGGGAGACACCTTTTGAATTAAGTATTGCCTGTGTGGGGCATTATGGGCACATCGCCGTAAAGAGAGGAGGAGCCCAGTATAGCCGGGAAAGGAAGGTAAGACAGGTAGAGGGGTGTGGTGAGGGGTGTAGGTGAGGAGTGTAGCCAGGTAGTGAAGGTATGGCAGGTGAGGACTGAAGAGGAGAGACCATTATCAACCAGCTGGGGAATGGGATAGAGGAGGTAGTGTGGTGTGGTGTAGGTGTGTATTGTAGTGTGGTGTAGTAAGGTTTGCTGTGAAGAAAAAGACAGGAGTCGCAATGACCAGCTGAGTTAATCTTGTGTTTGGGTGAGGTGCGTGATCGACACTTCCCAACCACCCTGGATGCACCAATGACTACAAATAACCTAGAGTGATGTCTTCTCCTCTTTCCTCCTCCTATCCTCCTCTCCTCCAGGTACGCCAGTGACTCATCTCTTAGTATGTCATCGCATTGCTAAGGACAGACTCTCCCAACATCGATAAATACAGCGGATAACACACGACCAATTAAGAAATGATTCCATAAAGGTAAATATTTTTGTGAATCTGTTTGAACTGTTACATATAATTGCTGTGAATCTCCATTTTTTTTTATCTTCGTGAATCTTGATAAATTCCTGAGAATTTTGCTGTAATCTTCGTTAATATTCTTCGTTATCCTCTGTTAACCTCTGCTGTTAAATCTCGCTGTTAATCCCTTGTTGTTGCTAACTTGCCACAATTCACCACCTCAGTTGGCAAATTAGGCACCAAAACACTAACTCCTTTCCCTTCTCCTACACAAAACAAGGAGGCGTCCAAACACACCACTATTTCATGTCTCAATTATTTTTCATCTATCTATCGATGACCCAAATTCCATACTATTGAGGTCGTATCCAATAAGCAGTTATACGGTTCAAATCAGATTATCCGAATTATCTTGTTTACAGAATTTCGGATAAAACACACCACATTCCTGTTACGGTCGCGTGTCTGCCCCAAGTTCTGTGCCATTATGGAGGGTTGAATATTCTGGGATCTGAAGATAAGGTCTCTAGCTTATTTTACGGGAAACCCAAACGCGAACCCAACCTAACCCTAACGCTAACCTAACCTTCCCTAACGCTAACCTTCCCCAACGCTAACCTAACCCAACCTAACCTAACCTTCTCTCAACCTAACCTAACGCTAACTCCAACCTAACCTTCCCAAAGCCAACCCAATCAACCTTCCCTAACGCCAACCTAACCTAACCTTCCTAACGCTAACCTAACCTTCCTAACGCTAACCTTCCCCAACGCTAACCTAACCTAACCTAACCTAACCTCCCAACCTAACCTTCCTAACGCTAACCTAACCTAACCTTCCCAAAAGCTAACCTAACCTAACCTTCCTAACGCTAACCTAACCTAACCTTCCTAACGCTAACCTAACCTTCCCTAACGCTAACCTAACACATTTCTAACGCTAACCTAACCTTCCCGACGCTAACCTAACCTTCCCTAACGCTAACCTAACCTAACCTAACCTACCCTAACGCTAACCTAACCTAACCTTCCCCAACGCTAGCTCAACCCTTCCCTAACGCCAACCTAACCTAACCTAACCTACCCTAACGCTAACTAACCTAACCTTCTCAACGCTAACCTAACCTTCCCTAACCTAACCTTCCCCTAACCTAACCTACCCTAACGCTAACCTACCTTCCCCAACCTAACCTACCCTAACGCTAACCTAACCTTCCTAACCTAACCTAACCTACCCTAACGCTAACCCAACCTTCCCTAACCCAACCTAACCTAACCTACCCTAACGCTAACCTAACCTAACCTAACCCAACCACCACCAGGCAGCATTAGGGTACTTAAACTTCAGGTAATTCTTATACCTAATGGTGTTCTTTTAAAACAAGTCATTTAAGGAAGTAAAACACACACACACCTGCCTCACACACCTGGCTGCTACTTAGGGTTCCTCCAGCTCCTGTCAGGTTATAGTATATGGCGACTTAACCACTCATTATACGCCGTTGTTAATGTTAGAGTCAAATGAACACACCCAGTCATAACCACACGACTGGTCCTCATAAGGCCTAATGGGACCGAGGTCTATTGGTCTGTGGCTACATTACTAATTGTTAGGCGAGAGAGAGAGAGAGAGAGAGAGAGAGAGAGAGAGAGAGAGAGAGAGAGAGAGAGGGGGGGAGTAGTAGTAGAGGTAATACGGTAGTGGTATTAGTAATAGTATGTATATGTAGAATAGCCATATCATTAGCAGTAAAATATTTCCAGGAAGTAAATCATAACAGGAAATGGAGGGAAATCCCAGGAGATCGAGGAAATATCTGTGTGATTTTTGCTCCATAAACAAGACAGTTTTGCCCGTTTCACTCAAGAATTTTAGCAGAGAGCTCAGTCCCGTTATATAACCAAGCGGAAATGAGGCTACATCCTCCACCCTCATTCCTCCTTCGGGGCCTCGTTATAATGAACAGGAGGAGGAGGAGCTCTGGATCCCTTACATAATTACATTTTATAGCAACACATGGCAACTGTTTCAGGAAGTCCAATTATTCTATTAACAATGTGGCAAAAATAATAATAATCTTAAATTATCACTAGCGCAAGTTCTTAGTTGCCTGGACTTGCATCCATCTGCCATCGTTTTTCTTGCAACCAGTTCACACACACACACACACACACACACACACACACACACACACACACACACACACACACAACACACACAACCATGTTGAAACCGCCAATATTTTTCGGTCAACTGTACATGAGTGGGTTTAAAGGCAATATTTCAAGCCAACAGATTATATTCATCAGTCAAACCTGTGGACCTAAATGCATATTATTTTTCGAGCTGTCGTTTTAAAACTCACTACTTGTTTTAAATTGTAGTTAAATTTAGGTTTGAAAATAAAAAGTAGCAAAATTATAATTACTATTTACATTACATAGACGTAAATGAGAGGAATTGGGTTAAATACTTATTTTTATTATGCAGTGCTTCAGCTAATGGAGGGAAGGTGAGGTAAGAAGGAAGTGTGGGAGGAAGAAGAAGGAGAGAGGAGAGGAGGAAAAGGAAGGAGGGAATAGAATGATAGAACAGAGAAAATCAGAGGAGTTGTAGGAGGATGGTAGAGGAGATTGAGGGAGGGGAGGAGGAGAAGGAGTCAGAGATGGATGGGAGGAGGGGAGGGAGGATGGAAGTGAGCGAGGAGGGATTAAAGTGAGCGAGGGAGGATTAAAGTGAGGAGGGATAGAGGAGAGGGAAGAGAGGGAGGTGATGGATAAGAAGAGCAATCTGTCTAAACCCGCAACCATTTATTCAACACCATAACTATCCACTATCCACCTACCTGCAACACACACACACACACACACACCCCCACCCACAACACACACACACACCCACCCACAACACACACACACACACACACACCCCCACCCACCCACAACACACACACACACACACACACACACACACACACTAACATCACTTACGCCACTACTGCTAACACCAATCTTCATCTGTCACCAACCATAGCGGGAGTATCACCAGTACCACTAACACCGTCACATATTAGACCATTCTATATCTCTAACACAAACACTATACCACAAGCATTTCAAACACAAACACTATACCAACACAAACACTATAACACAAACATTTCAACACAAAACTGTAACACAAACATTTACCCCAACACAAACAACTCTAACACAACCTCCCCACACAAACCTCCCCACCACAAACACTTCCCCACCACAAACCTCTATACAAACATTTCACACCACAAACACTCCATCACAAACCTCCCCCATCACAAACACTTCCATCACAACCCCCAACACAAACATCTCCCCCACCACAAACATTTCCATCACAAACCTCCCCATCAACAAACCTTCCCAACACAAACATTCCCCACCACAAACACTTCCATCACAAATCCCCAAACACAAACATTCCCCACCACAAACACTTCCCATCACAAACCTCCCCAACACAAACATCTCCACCACAAACATTTCCATCACAAACCTCTCCCCAACACAAACCCACCACAAACATCTCCACCACAAACACTTATCACAAACCTCCCCACCACAAACACCCCCACCACAAACCTCTCATCACAAACCTCTCCCATCACAAACACTTCCCCATCACAAACCTCTCCCAACACAAACCTCTCCCCCACCACAAACATCATCAAACATCTCCCCACCACAAACATTCCCCATCACAAACCTCCCCAACACAAAAACCTCCCCCCACCACAACATTCTCCACCACAAACACTTCCATCATAAACCTCTATCACAACCTCCCATCATAAACTCTCCCCATCACAACACTAACATCTTCTACTCAACACCGTTCACTAAACAACATAAAACATAATGAGGTTAAGCCCACACAAACATCCAGAACCACCAGAATTGCCTACCTGTCAACACGTCGTCAAACTTACTGTGGGGGAGGGGGTGGGGTGGGTGTGTGGGGGTGGGGTGTGGGGTGTGGGGAGTGAGTGTGGGGTTGTGTGTGGTGGGGTGGCTTGTGTGTGGCGCCTGGATAACTGCAGCACCTGAGGGGCTGTGAAGGGGCAGAACAGTCCTCAAGAGTTTGCTGTCCGTCGGGTCAGTGGCGATGCATACATTTAATTTATCCGCCCCCAGCCAACCACCAGCCTACCCACCACTGCCCACCCCAACCCACCACACTACCCAATTCAAATTCCCCAGCACTGAAGGAGGAACTACACCCAGAGAACAGGTAAGATTTAGCCCCCCAGCATTATTTCAGATATTAACCAGTTGATGCTAACCTAACCTAACCGAACCTAACCATGGTGGAAGAACAATAATAATAAACCTTCTAAGCTCTAAAATACTTGTTATTCACTAGTAGTAGTGGTCAGTCCTATGTATGTATACGTATTATGTATGTGTACTGTATGTATGTATAATATGTATGTATGTACTGTATGTATATATAATGTAATGTATGTATAGTAATCAACACAAAAAAAGAACAAAGCAAAAAAAATACTGAAATCTAATCTGAACTCACCAGCTTAACAGGAACTCGAGTACTAAAGAACATAACAGACTGGCCCATACGGGCAGACTTTCACACCCATCCCAGCACTTCCATGTGCCTATCCAACTGTCTTCCTTAGCGTCCCCATCCTACTATAGCACTCAGCCTATTCCACACATCCACAACCTATTACCAAACCAGTGCTTGCTCATATCCTTCTGAATCGAAATTATCTAATCAAAAGCCATTTGTTCCAAGATTTCTGTTATTACTGAGCCTCAGAACATCTTCCATTTTCACCCTTGTTAATCCCACTTACCCACTTGAACACTCTATCATAGTCTCTAACTACGCCTCTAATTGTGCCTGCTTTTAAGCCTTCATATGGAGTTTCTAATATTATGGATCATTTTGTCATTTCTGTACTTTCCAAAGAATCTATGTCCATTCTATAATAAGGACACCAGAATTGAACCGCATAATCCATGTGTACCAACACTACTAAGATAACGTCAAGCAGTTCTGTTACTCACACACCTGATATGAACCAGAATCCTGTTGCCTTGTTATGAACGCTACATGTTTAGGTTTCAAGTCGTTAATAAACACACCAGATCTTTTCACAATCTGAGTTTTATTTACAAATTAATAAAAATTAAATAAAAAATATGACAAAAACTTATCGA